>NW_016165407.1:5894-20270 GCF_001687245.7 Rhagoletis zephyria | reverse complement strand
ATCAGGATACATTATTTGTTGATGTCCAAACTCAAACAGGCCAGTCTTTAGAATGCACGTTGAGAACAGAAATATTTCTTCTTACCGAAATAATCAAAACCATGCAAGCAAGTATGGAAGAGCTTAATTTAAAACTGCTTGAAGCAAAGTCTTTAATGGAAAACTATTTGGCACGAAAAAAATTTAATTGCAAAATTGTTAAAGTTAAGCTCACATATAAAATTGGAAATAAATGTAAAATCCTACTTTTATAAGTGTCGCATAATGTTTAGGATAAAAAATTTAAATATAAAAATAAACGCACAAAAGCATAAAATTTGGGCAATTAAAAACAAGAAAATTTCTAAAATTATTTTATAAACTACTTGTTTTATTTTATTGACAAAATATATATATTCCAGGTAATGTAAGTAAAACAAAACTATAATCGAAATAAAAGCCTAGGGCATCAGTGCTGACAAGATACATGCAAAACTAAGGGTTAATTCGTTTGTTTATACGTTTTGACATAATAGTACCTTAAAAGAGAGCCGCACTGAATTGTCAATCACACCTTGTTTAATGCACCTTGCTTCTACCCATGGTACAATAATTACAGGTATTGTCTTGCCAGAGAGTTTTGCTTCACATCGAAATTCGTGCTCCCTTATTTTCATTTTTACGCAGTTCAATGTTGATTCTTTTAATTTTATTAGGCTTTGCTTTTTGTTTTCGCTCAATTTAATTTTTAAAATTTTTCAAAACAAAAGAAAAAACGTTTGAAATGAAGTGATCCATATAACTTTTGAATTTATTTACTAAGCAAATGTTTTTGTTCGGCTTTACAAATTAAATAAGTCCTCTACAAAAAGGTTTGTTTAAAAAAACACGTGTACATAGTTATATGGTATATGGGGTATCCAAATATCCCTTTTCCCTAGCAGTAAACACTAAAAGTGTGGGCAACAATGATGTTTCTCAAATAAGGCAGATCGGAATATACGCTCTCTCAATACCTGTAATTATTGTACCATGGGTAGAAGCATGGTACAATAATTAAAGTAAAAGAACCAACATTGAACTGCGTCAAAATTAAAATAAGGGAGCACGAATTTCCAAGTGAAGCAAAACTCTCTGGGAAGACAATACCTATAATTATTGTACCATGCTTCTACCTGTATTTATGTGCCTTCATCTACAGCCCCAGTGAAGAAGTTTTCCGTAAAAAATAATCCCTGTATAATATCTCGCCTCGATATTTTGACGTATCTAGACTGTTCTACAGTGAGATGGGGCCTGTGCTGTTCATGTTGTCGAAGAAATGGTTTACCAGAAATCTGAAGCGTTTTCAGGCATTCCATTTTTTTTTTTAACTTTTACACCTGGCGGGCAGTGTTACCATGCTAGTATTTTTCTGGTTAGATCTAATTAGATTTTTTTTTCAAAAACACATTTATATCAAACGTAAAAAAACATGCAAACCTTTTATAAATTCCTAGCGAATTTGGCTAATGTGTGATACATTTTAACAATTAATATGTACATTGGCGCTTACACAGAATGTTAGTGTTTGGCCGAGCTTCTCCTTCGATTTGTGGCGTGCGCCTTGATGTTGTCACACAAAGGTAAGCTGACCAACTGTCCTCCTTTGAGGAGGATGGTCCTCTTCAAACGTGATTCGTCCACCTCAAAAATTTTGTCCTTCTCTGTCTTCCTTTTGAGCAAAAATATCATCATTGTGCTCTTTTTCAAGTTTTAGCCTTTTAGCTGTAATCGATAATATTTTACCCTTTACAACACTGAAAGACTAGCTAACGACGCGTTTCCACAGGCGAAAATTATTGCCTACCATATGTCATTTTTTTTGCCAGATATGCATAAGTTTTATCAGCGGCAATATTTGTGTATGGGGATTTTTTATCTTGATAAAAGATTTTGTAAGATAGCTTAAAATAAGTATGTTCGTTTCACTGGAGCGCAAATCAGCTTAAACAATTTTAGAAAATGTGTTATTTCACAGCTGTGTAATGATTGAATCACTTGAGTGTGCATTCTCATTTTTTCGTTTCAAAAATGTGATTGTTTGATTTACAAAATTTAACAACCACTCTTGAGATTGGTTACAAATTGTAAACACAATATATGTAGTGTGTTACGGAATGGTTGACACCCATTCACATAGAGAATGTGAATGCAAAAGAAAAACTCAATCATGTATGATTGTACGGTTATGTGATTGCAATCTGTCATTATCATTCAGTACTAATACTTTTTGTTGTATCAGGGTTGAGTTTTTTGTACTCAAAATGTGAAACCAGAAGATTGCCATCTACCTTAAAATAAGTAAACAAATAAATATTTGCTGTTAAAAGTGTGTTTGGCCGAGCTTCTCCTCAAACTTGAGGCATGAGTTCTGTTGTTGTCACACAAATGGAGACACCTACATATTTAAGGATGACTCCGAACGCCAAATGATTTTATAAGAAGAGTTTTCAAGGCAGAAGTATACTCGAGGGTTTGCCATTGCGTGCCGAAGGACGACTGCTATTTTGGGTTATGATCTGACCAGGGATCTAACCATGGTTCTATGGAGTGGAAGTACGGACATATAATCACTCTGCTACGGCGGCCGCCGTAAGTACATGCTATACATATGTATGTATTAGGGATTCCGGGATCCCGGACACTTTTCCATGTCCCGAAATCACGGGATTACAGCTCCAGGATCCCGAGATTTTTACTGATTCATTTACAGAATGAAAGAGATGTTGAAAACAAAAAAAGAATATATTTGACTTGAAACACGAGAAATACAGAACACTAAAATTTGGATTCAAAGTGAACTTGAGTCATTTGTACTTGGAAGTGAATTTCAGGAACTGCCTGAATAACTGTACTTGTTCAAATATTTTGTGTAAGAACTGTGTAATAACGAAAAATCTGGTAGCAATTCAAAACACAAAAAGCTTTTACAGTGTGGCAGAATTGTTCTTCATTTTACTTTGTTGGCCTTTTTTGGGAAAGGATTTCCGTAAATATGAGTAAGGGTTTTCGAGAAATAGTATAGATATTTTAGAATTAAAAACATTTAAACATCAAATTACATACTCTTTTACTAAGGAGCATTATGCTCCCCTAAGACCAAATGTGTTGACAATGAATCTGTGTGGATTGAAAAAGGCGAACGTACTGTAAAATGCAAAAAGTTATTATGAAGCTGAAATCCCGAAAATTCTCGGGATCCCGGGATTTGAATTTTTATATCCCGAAATCCCGGGATTGTTAAAATGCTTCGGGATTGAATGCCCGTATGTATACATACTCGATTATTTGTTCTCAAAATGCATGAAAACTATAGTATGCTTGCAAACAATTAATAACATTTTGTGATAAACAGTTTTACAAATGTATTTGCATTCAAATTTGTGTTTTAATAAAGTATTAATTAAATAAATTATTATTGTAAATTATTATTTTAATAAATAGATATAAAAATATTTGTACTAGGCAACTCTTGGACTTTTCTTCATTTGTAACAAATGACAGATGTAAACAAAATAAAAATATAATTGTAATTTTACAAATTTAAAGCAAACGGGCGTTCTTTACAAAAAAATTTAGTTATGGATCGAATTGCGCACATTTTTTTTTTCCACTATCAAGTGCTCCCATGAAGTGTTAAACCACTAAATAGCGTAGAAAACGCTTTCGAAAATGCGAAACGAGAGTGAAGTGCAGTGTTCATTGTGATCGAAATTGCAGGCAAAATTTGTGCGTGTGTAATTAATGTTTTACTTATTTGAAGAAATGTTGCTCCTTGTCTTTAAAAATAAGCAAACCACTGGTGGTTACATAATACTTGAACAGCCCCTTAATTAACATGTGCTTGTTTTGTGCACGCACGGCCAGTTAAACAGGCAAGTCTGTTCTTCATCACNTTGTGTACGCACGGCCAGTTAAACAGGCATGTCTGAATCGATTTCCTTCATTATTCTTAGCAATTCGTTGTGCATTTTTATTGTTATTTGTTGCAAACAGACATTTTAGAAACTAAATAGGTTCTAAAATCTCTGTACACAAGCGCACTTATTTTTGACAGTTTATGTAATATTAATCAAAACAGCTTTTATTTATTTTATGTATTATGTGATTTCTGAAAGCGTCGAATACAAAAAAGGGCTGTGACTGGGTTTATGTAATTTGAAATTGTATTGATCAGAGTTGGGCATTATTCGAATAAATTGCTATTTAGATAATTATTCGAATAAAATTTTATCCGTAATATAATTATTCGCAGATAACTTATTCACGAATAAATTATTCGGGAATAAATTGCCTGCGAATAATTTATTCGTTATTTTATTCGTTATTTTAAATAATGAATAAAAACTCATTTTTAACACATTGAGCCACCTTTTACTTTTATTTCTATTGTTAAGGATTGTAAGTTAGCTGAATTTTGTTTACTATTTTATCAAGAATACTAGCCCATTCCCTATGGTTTCGCGGCCCCTGATAAGATTTTTTGCGTTGGCCAATGCAAGAATAGCGTTGAAAACCAAATATGGGTAAAGTAAAAATTCTCACACATATTTCTGCCAAAAAATAGCGCTCTGATGCTGTATGCAAGAAAAAATTCCTTTCAATGTCATGAGCTTTACCTCCACTTGTGAGATCTTTTCTAAGCTTGCGTAATCTTCTTCTATGATCTTGCAACTACAACATTGGTCCGATGCGTCAACCTCTAGTCTTATGTCATGTAGGCCAACAAAAAGTCCTTATAAGGATGCTGAAGAGCACAGATGTGCGTCCTCGATGTAAAATTTGGCCATTGATATAGGAATTGGAAGGATGTGGTCGAAACTTTCCTTGCTGATTCGCCACTTTTAAAATATCCAAGAGCTGGTTTCCTTGAGTCTTACTGCTGCAGCAATGGCCGCCCGAGCAATTTCATCAAGCGGAGGTAGATGCAAGGTCGCATTTAGGGTATATGACGACGTGGGACATCGTAAATTCGTATAATATAAACATAAAAAACAAAGGAGTCCAGACATATGGGGTTTCTAGAGATTTCGACTGCAGCACCATTATGAATTGCAACCTGATTGTACAATAAGTAGGGATTTTCTAAATAACTCAACTGTAGCGCCACCTAGCGGGTCCATTTTTCGCATAAGTATTTTTCATCATGCAGGAAGAACACATTTTGAATTTGAACGAAATCAGTTCATAAATACGGCTTTTATAAATAACTCGGCTCCATCGCCACAAAGGAGTTTTCTAGTAGCCTTTAATAGGACTTAATGCGCATGGAATAACCTCCGAAAATTTGATTTAAATCTATCTAGTGGTTTGAGTTAAATCACAACAACGAAAACGGTTATCATTTTATACATAAATATATGTACATATCTATATACATAAATTACTCGTTTTATTATTATTTTATTCGTTATTCGAATAATTAATGAAGATAATAATTATTCGAATAACGAATGACATAATTTATCCGTCATTCGAATAATTTTTTTTTGAATAACCAAAATTATTTATTATTTACGAATAACAAGAAAAACAATTTATTCATTTGTTATTCGTCTTTCGAATAAATTTTGCCCAACTCTGGTATTGATCATGATACAAATATTTATAAGGTACAATCGCTGAGAGCCAACTTTAGGAATTTTGACGATTGATAGCATTTTGAAAATTTCTCTCGCCGTCATTTCGCATTTGTTTGTTTTAATTTTCACACAAACAAAAGAAATATATTTCTGTCGAAACAACAAAATTAGAATATACATACATATGTATGTAAATAAATAAATGGAAGCAATTGTCTGTAATGGACTTCTGCCCGCATGTTAAGGCGAAGCTTTTGGCATGCATTTGAAGATATTTTGCCTTAAAGGCACTGCACTTTAGCAAAGAACTATCTTGTGCTTACATTGGGTCAGGTAGTGTGGCAAAAAATGAGTCGAGCATACATAGGAGCACTTTGGCAAATCCGTTTCCATAAAACCACAAACCTCGATCCATTTTTGCTGTATATACGATAGTTGCGGGAACTTGAGGATCTTTAGATTGCTTTGCTTGCAGAGGAAAAGGAATTTGGGCAGCCGTTAAAGCAGCAACTAATTTTTCGATTCCAATTTTTTAAGTTTTTTCAACTTCTGAATAAATAAATATTTCAAATCATAAATTTTCGTTTGTTTATTATGAATTTCTTTGACATTAGAAGCATTTCGAGAGAGAAAACTCAAAATGCTAGGAAACGCCAAAAAAACTCAATGGCGGACGAATTGAGCGAGCGGTTTTACCTTTAAATTAGGGATGTTGCGGATGTGGAATTTTAAACATCCGCGGATGCGAATGCGAATGCGGATGTCAAGTATTTTTATATCGTGTATATAAATTTAAAAATCACCGCAATTTAAAATTTTTAGAGTTTTGATAGTTTTTAATTTCTTGAAGTTTCCCCTTTTTAATAACTTGAGTGGAATTCCAAAATTTTCCAAACTTTCAAAACTTTGTGGATTTGAGAAATTTTAGTAAATCCCAATAATTCAATATAATGAATACTAGATTTCTAGAAATTTTTTATTTTTCAAAAATTTTGAGAATTGTAGGAGTTCTAACAAATTTTTTCTAAGTAAAAGTGTCGAATATACAAAATTGATCAAACGAAAATAAAAGTTTTCGAATGTTGAAAACATTTTCACATTTCGTCGTTTTTGAAAATTTAAAAAATTTTTGTAATTCTTGAAGATTCAAAGAACTTTTGGACGTTGATGTTTTCAAAATTTTCAAAAAATTTAAAATTCTCAAACTTTGTTATATCAATACAAAATTTGGAAAAGTTAAGAAAAGTGGAACAATTTGGGAATTTTTCAAAAATGTTAATATCTTTTAGAATTCTAAGAATTTTCTATTTTTTACACACAAGTACCATGATCATGAGAATTTTTCGACAATTTGTGATGATTCACATTTTTACATTTATTATGTATTTTAGGATAAATAAAATTGTCAAAATTTTGGAAAATATAAAAATTTCTAACATCTCAATAATTTTTTTATATTTCAAAATATTCTCATTTTACCGAAATTCCTTGAATCTCCCGGATTTCGATAGTTTTTGAAATTTTGGAAATTATCCTAAAAATAAAAAATCTCAAGAAATTTAATAATATTATAAAATTCAAAATTTTGGAATTTTCGTTATTTTCTGAACCTGTGAATATATTCAAACTTGCTGTGACTTTCAACTGTGTAAAATAATACAAATTCGAAAATATAACAAAAAAAAGTAAAAATTGAACATTAAGTACATCATTTCAAAATTTTGAAAATTCAGTGAATTCGAAAAACTGATAGGCCTACTTAAATAACATAATACTTCGAACTTAGCACACAGCTAAAATTTCAAACTCAAGTGAAATTTTACACACTTTTTCAATGAATTAAAATTTTCAAAAGCATCCATTCATTAGGTTTGTTCCCCAAACTTATCGAATTCACTTCGAGCTCCGCAAGTAAGTTTTCAAGTTTCTTTGATATACGCTCACAGTATGAACTTTTCCCGAGTTTTTTTCTACAAGTAGCTTGTGGGACAAACCTATTCTATATTCTTGTAATGATATTTCACGATATTCAGTTGACTATTATGAAAATACATATTACACAGTCTTGGGGGGGAAATTTCCCCAATTTCCCCTACTTGGGTCCGCCACTGTTACAAGCCAAACCAGATACATATGTCATGTTGTTTCAGAATTTGCAGAACCTGTAACTTTATCAGCACTTTTCGATTTTAGTTTTTGTAATTCATTTTTTATACTTTCTCCTGCGACTGCTTTGATAAATTTGTGCTTATAGCGTTTATTTTTTACGTTGCTTGAAATCAGTTATTGCCCGACGAATACTTTTACGTTATCTGATAATAGTTATTTCACTCTCTCACTTTTATTTCATCGTCTTTATCTTATGCTCCATCTCCATCTTCATCAATATCGTAATCTTACAACGTTTATCAGGCAACGTAAAAAATAAATGTTGTAAAATAACTCTTATCCAGCAACGTAAAAGATAAACCTTGGGAAATAACTCTTATCGGCAACGGAAAAAATATTTCTCCTGCATAACAGTTATTAGCCAACGTAAAAAATAAACGTTGGGCTATAACTCTTATCGACGAAATAAAAAATATTTCTGATCTAATAACTGTTATGGAGCAACGTTTTTGCTATAAAACTTCTAACTGTTATANAACTCTTATCGGCAACGGAAAAAATATTTCTCCTGCATAACAGTTATTAGCCAACGTAAAAAATAAACGTTGGGCTATAACTCTTATCGACGAAATAAAAAATATTTCTGATCTAATAACTGTTATGGAGCAACGTTTTTGCTATAAAACTTCTAACTGTTATATCCCTGCTTTTTAATTATTTGAGCATCGATTCTCTTTATAGCTAGACGTTGATCATTTCTAGTGGAAATCCCTATTAAGGAGCTTACTCATTGACTTTAAATAGCAGAGAAAGGACAGTTTTACCACAGAAGTTTTTAGCCCAGGATCCAATGTATATCCCTATGAAAAAAAATATTATCCAACAAGTAAACAAAACTACTGTTTAGAAATGAATTCCCCAAAGAGCCCCATTTGAAATTATTTAAACGAATATATGTTATAGGTGGCACACGAGGTACGTCGACTCGAGAGTCATTTGTGTACGTGTTGACTCGCCTTCGACTACACACAGTTGAATCATTCAGAGTCATGAAGGGAGTCATTTTGGTGTAACAAACACATATTTATTTTCACAAACACATCCAAGCCGACTCACGAGTCAGACGCACCGTGTATGCCGCCTATAACATCAAAAGCAAATCCCGAAATTTTTTTTAAGAATTACAGTGCACACTTTCTTCTTTTGTGTCTAGTAGTTTTTTTTTTAAGATTGGTCCAAAAAAATCATAATAAAGAAATAAACCAACGTAGGTATTTAAAGCACAGAAAAAAGATATCATTCAAAGGACTATGTTCTCTTTGACGTACGTCAAAGGCCAAGTAGAAGTGGGAACTTTTATGGCTGCCCATTGATAGCTCGGTTATATAGCTTAAGAAATAATGTTATAAAGACATTTTTATCAAAGTTGATCAATATGACATTTGTCCAGTTTTGTTACACAAATACTCCTACGACCACAGCCAAAAATATTGGCTACAATATGTATTTTTTTTTTGCCATATATGTATACGTTTTATCGTTTATACCTGCTTCTTCTTTTTTGGCGCTGTAACCGCCTAAGCGATTTTGGCCGAGTTCAGCAAAGCACGCCAGTCGTTTCTCCTCTGTGCCAACTGACGCCAATTGGAAACGCCAAGTGAAGCCAAGTCCTTCTCCACCTGATCTTTCCATCGCAGTGGGGGCCTCCCTCTTCCTCTGCTACCACCAGCGGGTTCCGAGTTGAATACTTTCAGAGCTGGAGCGCCGGTGTCCATTCGAACGACATGACCAAGCCAGCGGAGCCGCTGTATTTTAATTCGCTGCACTATGTCCATATCGTTGTAAAGCTCATACAGCTCATCGTTCCATCGTCTGCGGTACTCGCCGTCGCCAACGCGTAAAGGACCGTAAATCTTCCGCAAAATCTTTCTCTCAAACACCCCAAGAGCCGCCTCATCGGATGTTGTCATTGTCCATGCTTCTGCGCCATATACCAGCACGGGCATGATGAGTGACTTATAGAGCGTGGTTTTCGTACGTCGAGAGAGGACTTTACTCCTGAATTGCCTACTCAGTCCAAAGTAGCACTTGTTGGCAAGAGTGATTCTACGTTGGATTTCAATGCTGACATTATTATCGGTGTTAATGCTGGTTCCCAAGTAAACGAAATTCTCTACTTTCTCGAAATTGTAACTGTCAACAGTGACGTGGGTGCCAAGGCGCGAATGTGCTGACTGTTTGTTTGATGACAGGAGATACTTCGTCTTGTCCTCGTTTACCACCAGACCCATGCGCTTTGCTTCCCTATCCAACTTGGAAAAGGCAGCACAGACTTCGCGGTTTTTGTTACCGATGATGTCGATGTCGTTGGCATAAGCCAGCAATTGCACGCTCTTGTAGTAAATTGTTCCTGAGCGGTTCAGTTCTGCAGCTCTTATTATCTTCTCCAACATCAGATTAAAGAAGTCACATGAAAGGGAGTCGCCCTGTCTGAAACCCCGTTTTGTGGCGAACGGCTCGGAGAGGTCTTTTCCAATTCTGACGGAGCTGGTGGTATTGCTCAACGTCATTTTACACAGCCGTATGAGTTTTGAGGGGATGCCAAATTCAGACATAGCGGCGTATAGGCAACTCCTTTTAGTGCTGTCAAAAGCGGCTTTAAAGTCGACAAATAGGTGGTGAGTGTCGATCCTTTTCTCGCGGGTCTTTTCCAAGATTTGGCGTATTGTGAATACCTGGTCTATGGTGGATTTGCCAGGTCTAAAGCCACACTGATAAGGCCCAATCAGTTCATTGACGGTGGGCTTCAGTCTTTCACACAATACGCTCGATAAGACCTTGTAACCTATGCTTAGAAGGCTGATCCCGCGGTAGTTGGCGCGAATGGCGGGGTCACCTTTCTTGTGGATTGGGCAGAGCACACTTAAATTCCAGTCGTCGGGCATGCGTTCATCTGACCATATTCTGCACAAGAGTTGATGCATGCACCTTATCAACTCCTCGCCGCCGTACTTGAATAGCTCAGCTGGCAGGCTGTCAGCTCCAGCGGCTTTGTTGTTTTTCAGCCGCGTTATTGCTATACGTACCTCGTCATAGTCAGGCGGTGGAACGTCGACTCCGTCATCATCGACTGCGGGCTCGGGTTCTTCTTCTCCACAACTTTCCGTGCTGCTTCCATTTAGTAGGGCGGAAAAGTGTTCCCTCCATAATTTAAGTACGCTCTGGAGATCAGTTACTAAGTCGCCATTATTGTTCTTACAGGAGTACGCCCCGGTCTTTAAACCTTCCGTAAGTCGCCTAACTCTCTGGTAAAATTTTCGAGCATTCTTCCTGTTGGCCAGCATTTCAAGCTCTTCGCACTCACGTATTTCGGCCTCTCTCTTCTTATTGCGGCAAATACGTCTCGCTTCCCTCTTCAGATCCCTATAGCGGTCCCACATAGCGCGCGTTGCGCCCGATCGCAGCGTGGCATCTTTTTTTTCTGCAGCTTCCTGACACTCCTCATCGTACCAGTTGTTCTTATCGTTTATACCACTTGCAAAATATTCGCATTCGCAAAAGCTCCGCATTAATTATTGCAAATGCGAATGTTAAAATTAATGCGAAAGCTCCGCGGTTTCGAATGCGAATGCAAATATTCGCAACAACCCTGCTTTAAATATTTGTATCATGGTATTGATGATTACTAATAATAATAGAAAGGCGCTTACATGTCGATGGTCCTCTGCAATAACGGCACAACTCAAAACTTCATATATTTCAGTAGAGCCAATTAACGATTTTTTGTTTCGTAATTTAGCAATAATATGTATTGGAACATAATTATTCCAGATTATTTGCAGTCATACTGTAAGCTTTCAAATTATGTCTGTTTAAGCGACTTATGCATTTCCCGCATAAACAAAGAACAGCGAACACACACACGCACTTGTATTGCACTCCCGCCCAAATCAAGTGTAGCTAATAAACACACGCACTTGTGTTTAAAATTAATTCGCTCGTTCTTCATTGGGTATGCATTTTTGTATGCACTTATCAACTGCCGCAGAACAAAACCTACTAAAGTAGTTAATTGCTGGCACCCCAAATCATGCTCAACAATCCCACATAATGTATCACCCCTCCTCCGGAGTGGTTTTAAACAGCAAAAGCCAAAGCGCTACAAGCTGTAGGGGCTCTGTATGACTTTCAGCTTACAGAGGTGGTACAAGAGTTACCATTGGCCACAGCGCCTACCCAATTTTTGAACTTGAATAAATAACCGGTGCTCAACACTCCCGCTTGACGCACCCCCCAAAAACTCGTACAGAGTTTAAGCGGCAAAGCCACAGCGCTACAAGCCGTAGGGACTCTGCATGACTTACAACCATGCAGAGTTGGTAACTGATGGTTATCATTGGCTCCAACGCCTACCCAAACCCTTTTTGCTTTAATAAATTTTTATGCAAATAAATTCATCCTGGTCCTGACCCCACACTGAGTTAGTCAATGTCTTTTTTTAAACCTAAAATTTTGAATTGTGCCGACATAGGTTAGTGTTTGGCCGAGCTACTCCTCCGATTGTGGCATGCGCCTTGCTGTTGTCGCACAAAGGGAGGGACCTACAGTTTTACGCCGACACCTGCCGCGGGCCGACCACTATTACAAAAAACATTTTCTTTTTTATTTTGGCCGGAACTGGGCTTGTTTAGGCCTCCACGCTAAACCAAGTAACTAAACGTTTCCAGGGCTCGAACCCTCACCCTGCAGAATGGTAATGCGCACTTCTAACCACTACACCACAGTGATCGCTTAATTAATTTTAATCATTAATCGCGATTATCCATTTATTCGTTAATTTTTAATAATTCATGAACTAACATTTTGTCGACAATACTCGCATAAGATAGTCCCAAATTTTCACAAAAAAGAAAAGTGATTTTTTTCAAAACTTTTGAATGACGTTTTGACTGAACTTACTAATTTCGGAATTTCAACTATTACTTATAAAGTAGGCTATTCATAAAGTCTGGGTAATGAAATACCAATTTTTCTATTATATCTTCCATATACATATATTAGGAGACTTTTATTGTTTAATTTATATTTTGCACATACACTTTTTCCAAAAAGTGAGGATGTCAAAATTTTAATAAATATCGGATGTACGGCGATTTCAAAAAGGTCTCTTAATCTCTTTCATGAAAATTATTCCAAACGAAAACTTAAAATTGAAAAAAAACTTAACTAAATTGAACTAATTTATATTAGAAGTTTTAAGTTTATCCCACTGTAAGTGTGAAATCAGTTGCTATGTGTTTCCATGATGCAAAAAACCACCTGACAATTATGGTGCATTTACATGGTATGAATCTGTTCATAAGCCGTATGAATTTTCCTATAAAAGAAGCACCAACTCTATGAAGAAATGAATGAAAGCGATATATATTTAACAATTTTGTCTTATATACTCATGATTCAATCATGTTATATACTTGGCAAGCATGATTCAATAATAGTAAGGTTTTGTAATAAAACAGTCTTCTCGCTTCCACGCATAAAATCGGCTCCTTTACTTGTGCAGACTGGTGCTTACTCTACAGTTTCTAATGATATTAGTAGTAAAACCAAAAATTCTTCATACTAAATATTCGTGAGCATCACCTTCGTTTGCGTAATTTTCTAGAACAAGTGTAGAATAGCGACCGTTTAGCTATAAAATAACTAAAAATACCGATTGATAGAACTTTTTACGCTGATTTGAACGATACCAAATTTATTCGGCGCAGGTAATAAATAAAAAAGATATAAGAGGTTTGTTTGCTTTACTTATTTGTATTTTTTATTATCACTAAATTGTTGAAACCCAAAAGTAGATAGTGACAAAATATGTAATATCGAATTAAAGGTAATAACTTGTACTCTCTAAATAATATTAATTTCTTTACCATTAATTATGCAGTTTTTTCAAAAAAGGTTATTTCATGAAAAAATAACATTTGTTCGTTTTTTAGTGGTTTTGGTTTAAAAATACAAAAAGCTATAAATTATGTGCATCAGCTGAAAGACAAATCAATTATCTTGGTGGTGACGTCATTAATTTTTTCATCGGTTATATAGTTCATAAGATATTAATATTTAAAAAATCTAAAAACTGAATTTTAACCTTTTGAACGTCTTCATTTCTCACTTGCGCCAAATAATTTTGGCATGGTTGAAATGAACATAAAAAGTTCTATTGATCTGCATTTTTCATTTTTGCATAGCTGAACGGTCGGTATTCTAGATTTCTTCCAGCAAATGACGAATAACTGAAATCAAAAATGCATATTTTTATGTATTATTTAGTATTTCTATTATAACACCAAATATATTGCAAATTCGCATAGAATTAATAATACACCTTTACTTCTAATTGTATACTTTGCGTACTTTTTGTAGTACCTTTCTACTACCGTTTTCGCAAAAGGCGATCACATTCTTCCCCTTTCTCCTACTTCCAAAATACAAATCTAGATAAAGGAGTGTCAAATTTTAGCTGTCACAAATTAACCGAAACTGTGCATGTGTGCATTACTTCGGGTCTTTCATATGCATTATTTCGGTTTTTACCGTTCGATGCATGCATTATTTCGGTTTTTGTTCATATGCATTATTTCGGTTTTCAACCGAAACTGTGCATGTA
>NW_016165407.1:0-5571 GCF_001687245.7 Rhagoletis zephyria | reverse complement strand
GTAAGGGTTATAATCCCTAAGCGCGGCCGAAGGCCGCCTACGCAGAAAGAAGTTCCGGCAACACAGAAAAGAAAATTCTACTTAGTAAGGGTTATAATCCCTAAGCGCGGCCGAAGGCCGCCTACGCAGAAAGAAGTTCTGCGCAAAAATACTTCCGCCCTTCTTTTCCGGCAACACAGAAAGGAGAATTCTACTTAGTAAGGGTTATAATCCCTGAGCGCGGCCGAAGGTCGCCTACGCAGAAAGAAGTTCTGCGCAAAAATACTTCCGGCCCCCTTTTCCGGCAACACAGAAAGGAGAATTCTACTTAGTAAAGGTTATAATCCCTAAGCGCGGCCGAAGGCCGCCTACTCAGAAAGAAGTTCGTTTTCATGTATGCACTATTTCGGTTTTTGTCATATGCATTACTTCGGTTTTGAGTCGAAACTGTGCATGTATGCATTACTTCGGTTTTTTCATATGCGTTATTTCGGTTTTCAAACGAAAGTGTGCATGTATGTATTATATCGGGTTTTTCATATGCATTTTTTCGGTATTCAACCGAAACTGTGCATATATGCATTATTTCGGTTTTTTTCATATGCATTATTTCGGTTTTTTTCATATGCATTATTTCGTATGCACAGTTTCCATATGCACAATTTCAGGGTGCCGAAAACCGAAATAATGCATATGAGAAAATACCGAAATTATGCATATGCATACTTTCGTTTTAAAAGCGAAATAATGCATATGAAAAAAAACGAAGTAATGCATACATGCACAGTTTCGGTTTAAAACCGAAATAATGCATATGGTAAAAACCGAAATAAAGCATACATGCACAGTTTCGGTTGAAACCGAAATAATGTCTAAATGCACAGTTTCCATATGCGCAATTTCGGTGCCCCGTCACAAATTACACAATCTTGTATTATTGAATCATGCTTGGCAAGTATTTTTTTGTAAACAACAAACAAAAAATTTCATTTTGTGCTAACTTCGAAACTATGTAGAAGCTTATTTTTGTATGTGCTTTAAAAAGGACCTGCTGCCAATAAAGCCTTGCGGTTTGCCATTTTTTCAAATCTGTAATGCTTCCATTCAAACATCTTTGTGGATAAACAGTTTTTTGTTCAGAAATTGCTTGTTTACGATTTTTGTCTTTCATATTAAAAACGTTTGGCATAAGTTGAAATCATAGGGATGCCGTTATCTTTCGTTTATCAATGGATTTTATACTTGAAAAGGAACCAAAATATGTATGCAAAACTTTTAAATATCGTCATTTAAAGTACAAAACCGCGCATCAAGAAAATACAAAACCTTGTATGTGAGGGTGCCTAAATTTTACAGGAGATAGTACAACTTGTCCTAATTAAAAACGGTTCTCTCTTTTAAACTTAATTATCTCTTCTCCTTATGTCTAAGTATCGATATTTAAGTATAAATGGTTAAGGGCTTGATGACAGGAGCTTCCGGTGAGCAAATATCTTTTTTGGCACAAATGTCAGTTACGAGGTTTTGCAGAACCACGATACGCGCTTTTGTACTTTAAACGACGATATACAGATTGGCGCTTACACAATATGTTAGTGTTTGGCCTAGCTTCTCCTCCGATATGTGGCGTGCGGATTGATTTTGTCACACAAAGTAAAGGACTCCGAACGGCAATTGTATTTTTATGAGAAGCTGTTTCCATGACAGAATACACTCGGTGGTTTACTATTACCAGCAGAGGGGCGACCGCTATTAGAAAAAAACTTTTTTGGTTTTTATATTTTGATGTTGGTGGGAAACTCGGCTTGAACTCAGGCGCTGCGTAATGGTAGCGCTCACTGCTAATAACTACTCTACAGCAGCCGTGGCTACTTTTACATATATTGCTGGTATANAAGCGACATTTTTTTCAAAATTTTCTTTTTAATGCAGAAATATTCCTAGAGCATCTAGATACATTTCTGCATCAAAAAGAAAATTTTGAAAATTTCGCTTACGTTATTTTGGCGGTTAGGGCTCGATATATTGCTTGTATATTCAAAATACTATCCCGAACATCGGAGTGTATATATATAAAATAAAAAATAATGAGAGGTACTATAAGAAAATGTACCCAAAATTCAGGAGCAAATGAAAAAATGCTCATTGAAAATAATTCACATGTATAAATTAAAAAATATCNTATATGTATATTTGGCAAGTCTTTTTGTAAACAACAAAAAATACACATTTTCATTTCTTTGCCAGCGTGGCCAATATAGGCTTATTTTTACTTAAATGTGATATAAAGCTCATTAAAATGTTGTGTAATGCCTTTTTATCATAGTGCTTTGTATTTTTATTGCCCACCATACGTGAGTTGCTTCTATTGAAAAAGATCTAGTACAAAGAATTTTTTTTTTGTTTTGAAATTGTTTGTTTATTGTTTTTAATTTTTAAAATTTCTACATTTGACATGTATGTGAATGGCGGAGTTGCCGCTTTCCTCCTTTTTGGTGGGTTTTATATTAAAAAAGGCATCAAAATGGGAAAACTCTCCTTGGTTTCTCTGCATCTGTTAAACTTTTTATGGGAAGATGTATGAAAAATCAACTTGCTATAATTTCATATGCTTAGCAGTATCACAACAGTAATTTTTCATATGAAAAAAGGTATTATATGCATCCCACTCGATATCATTGAATTCCTCATTAGAACGTGTAGTCCCTCTATTTTAGCGTATCAACAGTTCATATGGCTTCATACCATGTAAATGCACCATTAAGCATATTGTAAAATTTCATGCTACCATACGCAGTATCTAAAATTCTTAAAATTTTATTATTAATTTTTCGTTTGTTTAAAAACATTTTATTCTTAGAATCGAAATTGTACCAAGCAAAAAGTCTTTTGTTTTTAAATAAATGAGGCTAATGCTCATTAAGTTGATAATTGTTGTTTTCATTTGCATACTTCACACCAACTCCAATATTGAACAGTGAAATATATTTTAATTTTACCCAAATAAACAACGATATAGTTTAATGGTCAAGCACATATGGAGGATTCACAAGAGGTGTTAAGTGTCGTAATGTGTTAAAGTCTTAAAATTTTTAAACGTAAAATAACACCTAATACTTCTTTAGACGTTTTTTAACATAACCAAAATATTTTTAAACTAGTAGGAAATAACTTATTGGCTCTTATTATACCCAACGAATCTTTCAAATCGCTTTTAACCGTTACTTTATACTGAACAAATGTAAGCGTTTAAGATATTACGACGTCTAACACGAATTGTGATCCCCTAAATAAGCATTAAATTACACATCAAAATTTGTAATTTCAGTGTTCGAATTATATCAGAAACAATCGCACCCGATATAGAAAACTGTAATAGTCCTGGCGAGTTACATTGTGAAATAATCAGATGGCATAAAGACACTAAATATTTTTAAAATATGTTCACTAAAATTTTATTAACCTAAATGTAAAGTTTTTGCGAAGTGTTTATCGAATTTAATGTAAAATGTAAACATTTTTAATATAAGATATTAACTATTTTTAAAAGGTAAATGTTAATACAACTGTTTTATATATAATCCCAAATTTATGATATAAAATCCCCTTAAATTGGGTAACACCGCTTCGAATTTTTACAATTGAGCAATTGTCAAAAATCTGCCTTTTTTATCAAAAAGTTGTTTACCCGGGTGTCTTTGAACTAATGATTGGTACTGAATTAAAGAATGCACACACATAAAATATTGCAGCCTTTTCAATACTCATTCAGTGAAGCGAAGAATAAGTAATGAAAACTGAATAGAAAAAAATTGTTGATTTAAAATTGAAAATGATTTCACACTTACACAGCTCTACTACAAAGTAACGTTGATTTTTGGCATTTGAACAACACTGCCAACAAAAAGAAAATTGCCAAAAATCAACGGTAATATGTGCATGGAATTATTTTTGCTTTTTTTAACCATGTTAACTTATTCTTTATTTATGTGTTAAAATAAATATAGAACAAATTTTCAATGTGGAGTATTTGTCATCCTGGAATGCTAAAAAAATTCTGGTCACCTTACACAAAGGGGAACTTAAACATTTTTCAGGACTGCTGGAGCTGCAGTATTGGGCCTTATACTATGTCTCCACTGTGATATTTAATGAACATTTAGCCCTCTGAGGAGATTTAACGTTAAATCTTTTGGGATTTACCATATGAATTTAAATCTCGAAAGGCAGTAGATTTAAGTTAAATCTTCGTTAAATCTTCAATAATATTGAACAATAAATACAATTTGTTGGGTGTGGCAACCACGAATTCACATGCCATAAGTCAAATGATATTTTTATTTTCAGTATACAGTTGCGGACATTGAAATCTAGCCTATTAAAAAACATGAATTTTCATATTTTTAAGCGAGTTTTTATATTTTAGTTGGTTTTAAAGGCAAATATTAATATTCACATAACTGTGGTTGTATTAAATTAAGAAGTTATTATTTCAAAAACTACAAATTCAGAATATATATTTTATGATAATATCATGCTTTCTATAAATCTTTAACGCACGACATAAAATTTATAAAATTCGGTAATGGTTCTGCTTCGATAACATTACACCAAATATCCTCTAGAACTCAAATGCATTGCCAGTCATATTTGCTAGCTAGGTCTTCGTGATATGCCAATGGCCAACGATTGGATTTTCGGTTCCCTCTCATGAAGAAGAGAGTTTATTTCCTCAACAACTCTTTAAACAATTTTCTTAAAGTCAGGAAAATGATTCGGAATACCGTACTATTCGTTACATTTCGCAAACTATATATTGTACATATTTACCACGAATAAGAATCCAATAATATTAAGAATTCACATAATGAAATTCCGCTCCTGGTACCTTCCTTTTATCTGTCTGAATTTCCATGTCCGCAACTGTATTTATAAAACCATACGAAAGCAAACGTCAAATATTTAAAAACGTGAACATCAAACATATCTCGTTGTGTCAATGGAGACGGTTGTGATTTAGCAACAGGATTTATTAAATCTTAACGGTTAAATCTCTCAGTGGAGACATAGTATTACAAATAAAAGCTAAGCATTTGCTTTTTCTTAAAATTTCAAACCTTTTACTTAAATATATTTGAATAATTCGAGTATTGTATTGCTTTTTCCGGAACTATAAAACTTGGTTTTTGTGATCTTTACTTTGGCAAATTTTTTAGCACACTTGGGATCGGTGAAGTTCTTGGGCCAGTTATGTATGTATTCTAAGTAAATATATTTTTACAGAGTGTGATAAATATTAAGAAAGCAGATTTTGTAAACTTTTTTTAGTTTTTTGTTTTTCTTTACTATTTAAAGTTGTTTGTCATTTATATTTGAAAAAATAAAAATTATGTAAGAAAATGTAAGTATTTAGAAAAAAAATTAAAAATATTTGGGAATACTATAAAGAAAATTCGAAAGCTCCCGGCAAAGAATTTTTAACTCTTTCACTACCGCCAGCTAGTGCGTAATACAAATTTATTTTTAAGCAGTAGTAATTATTCTAATGAGCTCTGGTAAGACTTTTGTAAAAACAAAAATCGCCTACCTATA
>NW_016165406.1:0-27716 GCF_001687245.7 Rhagoletis zephyria | reverse complement strand
TTTCGAAACTATAAAAACTCTCCTCATCTACAGAAAATTACCTTTCCAACGGTGTTTTTGGTTTTGAAATCGGTAACTTTACCTTGGTCTTCATCTTTGCTTTTATCTTTCACATCTTTGCTTATATCCTTTTCTTTTTCTATTCACGTAGATGAGATGAGGTGCGATGACGTGATAAGATGTGGCGTGATTTTATGTGATGTGATAGGATGTCATGTCATGTGTTGTCATATCCTCTGATGTCATACCATATGATGTCATATCATGTGATGCCACGTCATGTAATGCCATGTCATGTGAAGTCATGCCATATAATGTGATGTAATATCATATAATGTCATGCCACGTGATATCATATTATGTGATGTAATATCATGTGATGTGTTGCCGTGTAATGTGATCACATTCCATGTTCCGATTAGTATATCGTTAACCCTGTTGATAACTGTGTCGATAAAAATACCGATAACAATATCCATAAAGATAGAAAAATACAACGATTGTAAAATCGATTAATTCATCGATAAATACAGTCTTCAGTATCGATTATTGTACATATCGTTAACCCTTCGATTTGTGAGAAGGTCCCTAGGGACCTTTTCGTATTCCATGTGCCTATATCTTTTTGTTCAATGCATTTTTGAAAAGAATTTATACATGTATTCCAAGAATAAATTAAGCTGAATCGTTTAAAATAAGTTTCGAAGGGATACGGTCCCTACGGACCTTGTACAATTTTAGAAGAAATAACAAGTTACTTGCATTTTTGAAAAGAATTTATACATGTATTCCAAGAATAAAAACTAAGCTGAATCGTTTAAAATAAGTTTCGAAGGGATACGGTCCCTACGGACCTTGTACAATTTTAGAAGAAATAACAAGTTACTTGCATTTTTGAAAAGAATTTATACATGTATTCCAAGAATAAAAACTAAGCTGAATCGTTTAAAATAAGTTTCAAAGGGATACGGGATCACGTTCGAGTGTTATTGAGATTTCAACATATATAGTACGGGGATTAGTGACAAGGTCCCTAGGGACCTTGTACAATTTTAGAAGAAATAACAAGTTACTTGTCTTCATGTTTTGATTTTTTTTTCACTTGTTCTTCAAATTATTTCATTCCTAATATATATGCAGGACGTTAATTTAATCAAAAGACAACATAAATACCAAAGAAGTTGCACATGTACAGTCGAAACATCGAGCAACTCTTTGTAGGTCCCTAAGGACCTTCTCACGAATCTAACGTCATCGGCACTGTCACTCATCGGAGGGTTAACAATATAAATAACTAATTCGATAACAAAATCAATTATTTCATTGATTATTATGCCGATAACAATATCCATTATTGTATCGATAACAATACCGATTATTATATTGATTATTATATCGATTGAAATAGCGGTTATTTAATCAATAACAGTATCGATAACAATATCGATTATTATATCGATAAAAATATCGAGTTTTACATCGATAACAATATCGATCTTCATCCTCATCCTTTTCTTCATATTTGTCTTTATTTTTGCATATTCCTCTTCACCTTTACCTTAAAGTGTTTAAATTTACTTTGATCTTCGTTTTTGCCTGTACCTAGGCATCTTTGTTTTTGTTTTTATTCTCAAACCGCTAAACCGCTGATTCCATGTGCATTATTCCCATTGAATTTGACAATTTACTCCCAACCAACCAACTGCCGCTAAAGAAGTTTCACTTTATAAATTCAAGAAATGTTCTTTCCCTTTTAGTTACCCTAATTCTTATGTATCTGTCATTGTCTTCATTTTCGTCTTTATCTTCACTTTTGCCTTCTTTTTTTTACTTCATCGTTATCATCTATTTCTTCATCTTCATATTTATCTTTATTTCAAAGTTTAATTTCAAATGTGTAGTGAAACAACAGGCGAAACATGTCAAATTGAACATGTTGCAGCAACATGTATACACAATTCGAAAATGTTTAAACGACGGTTTCGGCCGTAATTTTCAACCAATTGTGAAACCATAAAAACTATGCTCATCTACAGAAAAATGCCTTTCCAACGGTGTCTTGGTTTTGAAATCGGTTCGGGAGAATCGCCAAACGAACACTAAATGACAGCAGTGTACAAAATTTCATGATGATCGGTTGAGTAATACTAGTATGGAGTATGGATGTAAATTAAAGGTCTGAACTCTTAGGGGAATAAAAATATAGTCAGTGAGGAAGATGATTTTCGATTATATACCGCTAATTTCGCCATTACAGAAGAGATTTTTTTTTAGAGCGCTACTTTTTCCCATATGGCAAAAATATCTCGATGGATTCTGGATTATACGATTATATGATGGTAGGTCAAAAATCAAAAATTAATAAGGACAATGAGTCGTTCATTAAAATGAGCAAATCTCGCGTGAAAATGTGCAAACAGATATGTAGGCATGGTGCATTTTGTATAATGATAATAACCAAAAGGAATTACCCTAAAAGAATCGCAACAAATGCATAAATAAGAAACGCTCTCACGCTCCTAGTCGAGCGGCTGAAAAATCTGTAGTAAGTTCATGCAAATAAAGGGGCAAGTGACAGCAGCTGAGACCACATCTGCAAAGCGCTAAGCCAAAGGTTAAACACGTGCTTTACTTTTCAACATCAACAAAGCGTAATAATAGTGTGGACCAAAAGGCTGCTGAAGCAGACCGTGGAAGAGGGTCAATTGCAGCAGCCACCTTGCGGCAACATACGTAGCAACTCTCCCGCTGTACTAGCCAATGTTGATGTTTGCTAGTTGTCGGTGCCTCTGATACATTTCATATTTTATGATCGTGATGCTGCCACGTACGTGCCAATGAGTATGCCACAACAACAACAACAACAACAACGACAACAATAACCACTACAGTAGCGGCAGAAAACAGCAAAAGAGGCGCGCGGCATCAGCAGCCTTCAGCAGCACGCTCATTGCCAATTATTAACTTGGCGCTCATGGACGCAACTCATCTCGCACCTCATCTTGTTGCAGCATTTCTTTGGTGCACCGACATTGACACAGACAGTACCACGCATATGTTAACACATATTTTCATATGTATTTCCATTGATATGTGTGAATTCTGAAGCGACTGCCAGCGTTCTTGAGAGCTTGTGTGAATGTGACAATATGCCGCCTCCAGCTGCAAGGAGTTAGAAAGGTTGTAGGTAGCGACGCGCATTTCATGGCCATTTTCTGCCAAGGTGCCGACTGTCGTCCTCAGCAGCAGCCACAGGAGCTGCACGTCTGATTCGCCTGCCACACGCTTGCCTACAAAAGCGCAGCCTTCGGTATAGATTACATTTCTAGTTTAAGTTCCTGGCATGCTGTACTCCCTGTGCATGTGTGTGTATGAGCATATGTATACAGCTGTGTTTGAAATAATAGCAGTAAGGAAAATTTACTAATGTCCTCTGGAATTAAACCACGAACGATATCTAACTGGCTTAAGTAAAAACGCTAAATGCTTAGAACGATTTTGGCAGGTGGCAGGTGGCAGGTGGCAGGTACAAGTACCGAAGAGCTACCCGGGGCTGGTTAGAGAGCGCAATTCAAGAAGTTTGACCATAGCCTCTTAATGCTGCACTTAACCCAGTGTGATATTCAATCCCATCGCGTGAATACCAATCGGACAGTGTCTTAACAATACACCAATCATAATTCAGAATTGCGGCAGCTCCGTGAGAGAGAGGGGTTTCCCCCTTCGTATTGACATTGACGGGTGTTTTTTTCCAACTACTAGCCCCGCGTACTGATCCCTAGAGGGAATATGAGTGAGAAAAGAGCTTATTTGTCCGAGCCATAAAGGGATCCGCGTTATCAGGGATAAAGTCGCAGCCTCCAATAATACTGTTGTTGTTGTAGCAGCTTATCTTTCCCTGTCTAGATAGGATTTTCTCCTAATCTTTGTCCTCAAACTCAAATAACAGAAGGCCCAGGAAGTGTGCCACTCTAACTGAGTTGCACTAGAGGCACGTTAGTTTAGTGGGATATCGTGGGCATGCACAGAGGTGTGTCGAGTCATCGAGTAACTCTATGAATGCCAAACACATGTTGGGCACATCTGGGTCTATTTTTCTTACGTAGTTACTTAACTTGCTTCGTTTCATTTAATACCAAGCGGGACATAGAGCATGTATTTAATACGTTGGGCGCCATCTGATTATGGTTTCAGCAATCGATTTGGGCTCCATCTTAGATTAGGTCAGGTTAGTTTATCTTAGCTATCACCATCCAGCACAGGAAAAGAACTGTGTGCCCATTGTGATGCATATTAGCTTCTCCTTACATCCCTTATCATACTTCAGAAGTAAAACCAATTCATAGCCTNGAGTCAGCACAGTGAGCTGGCACAAGTGTGCTATCGCACAATTGGTATGTACATCGAAATTATTGATGATGTTAGTAATCGAAATCGATTTAGAAATGGTTATCCTTAGCTTCTGTTCGTAGCTGGCCGGCAAAATTTTAGAAAGCTGATTTCAACTGGTGAGTTCATTTGCAAAATAATTCCTCTTCTTGGATGTATGTATTATCTTCTAGCCCAGTTATGCATACTTAGCATTGCTTGAGAGTTGTCACATAAGAATCTGTTAAATGGGTTATGCATGTAAGCGGTTACCCAACGCATAGCACTTCACATGTAGAATTCTGTTTGGTTTTGATTTTTACGTAAAAATGGTATAGCAGTGCAAGTATGCATAACTGGGCTATTCGCCTTGCTTCTTGTTAAATGTGGTAGTCGTATATTCAATTGATGGTTAGTCTAATGATGCCATCTATTATGGTACTTTTTGGAAGATCGTATTGTGTGAATGTGTCAGCTCATCAATTGAGTTACCACATCGACACAGTTCTAAACAATGCAAGCCGCACCGAGCTATGCAAGTGTCAGCACATCAACTGAGTTACCATATCGACTCTGTAGCACACTGAGCTATACATTGTCAGCACATAAACTGAGTTACTGAGTTACAAATTTTTTCAGATGTGAGTCTGAGCGTGCGGCACAGTTCTAAGAGTCAGCACAGTAACTCAGCACAGTGCTGAGTTACCCACCTCTAAGCCTCAATGCAGAACAAAAAATCGTAGATACTAGCTGAATGCAGTTCAACTAAAGATTCAAAGAATAAGTGGAGAAACGAGCGCTCATGAGCCCTTGCCAATTCAGGACAGTGGCACAGGTATTGTTCTACGCTTTTGATTTCCTGCTCATCACGGCAACTACTACTAGCGTTGGTTCCCATCTTGCAATGCCCAGGGAGAACTCCAATCACATGGCGAAGGAGTGGTCACTACAAACTGAATAGTGGACTAAATCAACGCTTATCCAACCTAGGCCAAATATGACTTGCTGTCCTGTACGTGGGTTCCGCAGACCATCTTGATTTGCCTGTTCGATAAAATCATTCCCCAGCCAGAGTTTTCAGGAAGATAGCGGAATGCCCGCATCTCGAGCAGCACTGAATACTGACAGTAAGGTGTCTTTCCTTTCCAGTTCATCCGCAACACAGCTGCCTGATAGATCTCTATAGCCTGGCACCCATACGACATGAGTGACGTATCAACTTGCCATCTCATTAAGAGTACGTATACATTCCATGATAATCCTTGACGCCGATTTATCACAATTAAGTGCTTTTATGGCTGCCCGGCTATTGGAAAATATAGCTACTGCATGCGAATGAATATTCGGCCATCTTGCAGCATCGTTTTACATGGCTGTTGAGTCGAAGTAAGAGATCAGGACTGAATCCTCCTCCCATTTACCTCTTGAGCCGATCTTTGTTTGGAAATGATTCATCAGTCCAGAGGGCGGGACTGTGTAGTCCAGGCACCTGAGGACTGCTAGAAGATCTCCCAGAATTCAAGAGTGTCCGAATCTAGTATCACTCCACTTGATCAGCGCGTTTAGTCTAATAGGATTACAGCGTGCCTGTAGTTTACCATATAGATCTTCAGCTAGAAAGTGAAGCAAGTTTTCTAGGGCTTTAATCGGCGTTGAGGCTAATGTCCCCGTGATTGTCATTCTCGCTACTCTTTGAACTTTTGTTTTTTTGTCTCTTCGTTAAATTCAATTACACGGACCACCGCTGTGTACATCCAGTTCACAATATGAGGCTCTAAGCCCCATTTTGTTTTCGCTATTACTGATTTATAGGCACACAGGGCAGTTATCGCTTTCTTACAGCGCTCTTCCACATTGAGTCGCCAAGTTAGATTTCTATCCAAAATAACGCTTAGGTATCTAACTTCCTCCGAAAAGGCCATCGAAGCCCGGCCAGGGAAAGAAACAGGACCGCTCATTCCCCTTTTTGGATTTTGAGGGTATTAGAGTAACAGCCGTAGCTAGTGCCACATTTGCAATCTGCGAGAATTGGGAGAGATTCCTCGTTTATCACCAAGGTGACGTAACGCTGCTGCTCCTGAACCTCGCTGATCTTCACCATTTTTCAATAAATTGCTGGCAGAGGTGAAGAGCTGAATGGTTGTCAAGATCTCCTGAGGACTCGAGGGTTCTTCTGGAACCCTAGCTCTGGCTCGCGGCTTGCAAGGAATTTCATCCCTATGCACTACCATTAAGTCAGCGCCATAGCAGTGTATGTTGTCTTCTCTAGTGTATTCCACCAGACTATAAAAGATTGTCGGCTTATTTATGGTTTCATAGAGGATAAGTGTTCCGTTTCTTACCACCTACCCCTCCCAGCAGAGGAGAGCTATTAATGCCTTTGTCACTCTTACTTCAATGTTAGGGGTCCACGGCAGGCTTCTATCTGGAATCCAACCCAGTTTTTGAATCTGTGTGTGTAAGTATTTCCATCTTGCGCTGCTATTTTTTGAATGCACTGTATGCATGTACAAAGGCTGCCTAGGTGTTGCACGCGCTCACATGTAGTTACTTAGGTGTATGCATGTGTTTGTGTGCCGCCTTCTCTGTAATGTGTAAAATTTTGCCATTTGTAGACCTCACGCTCGCTAGCCAGCCGCTGCCAATACTTCGGCAGGCTCTTCTACCTCTTCTCTGCTGCTGCTGCTGTTTAGTCGATTTACCATGCAACGTGGCCCAATGCATGCAACATGCCTCACTTATTGCCGGCGTCTGCTTATTAAACCACGTGGCATTCATGCCATTGTTAACTTTAAATTCAACTGCATTGTTATTGTTGCTGGTTTTCTTTCGTACGTTATTTTCTTTTTTTCTGCTCGCCCGTTCTGTGACTGTTGATTTGGTTTTAATCGGCAGTTGACTTCTTCTGCCCCCTGCCCCCTTGTCGTTCGTCGTTGCAACAATTCACGATGGCGCTTCGCAAATTTATCTTCGCGCCGCCATGCAACATCATTTCATCTCTCATTGCATTGGCATTACTCCGCTAGCGGTGTTGTCATGGGCGTAGCCAGGTAGGGGCAGGGGGGGTGCTCGAGCCCCCCCCTAACTTTCAAATTTTTCTTATATATATATAAAATAGTACCCTGAAATGCCAGCTTAATAGGGTCGAGCCCCCCCTAAATTTCTTTCTGGCTACGCTGATGGGTGTTGTTGTGCTGGCGGTTGGTGTTGGCGCAGTATGCCCTTCACACCTCCGCCTTCAAATTGCCACATATTGATGCTTTTTTCTTTAACCACATATTATTACGCTTATGAGAATTGGCGTGCATGGTCAGCTCAATTTTTTTTTATGTTTTTTATTTCAAGCATACGAAGTCGATGCGCTGTGAACACTCTAGTAGTTAGTTATGTATATATGTATGTACATATGTATGTATGTATGTATGCAAGAGTTATTCACCTTATTTTATTTGGGTGTTTTAGGTCTTATGCTCGCACTATGAATGCCTTTGATGTGCTTCTTTGCCTTAGGTTCCATTTCGCGCTTTGTTATTATTTTTGTTGGTGTTGTTGTTATTCTTGTCGTTGCTGGCATGTATGTATATATTAACATCGTTGTCCAGCAGCAACTCTCAACAACTTGGTTATTTATGATTTATGTCGCTGTTGGTGCTTTGTATGGAAAATGGGTTTCTTCTTCGTTTTTGTTAGCCGCTTCACCCGCATTCGCAAGCAAGCGCTCAGCTCTTCTACTGTACCTTTGTATGTATGTAGGCATTCACATACGTAATTTTTTCTGCAGTTCATTATTTTCTTGTTTTTGCTTGCCTTTTTGGCGCCCCATGCCCTAAAGTGTCGGCTTTTTCTTCTTTCTTTCGAAAGGCTCCCAGCCTCCCGTCATCCTCATAAACGCAATGGCACTGCATCCAGCCATCAACACTCGCACTACTGAGACTTACCCTTGCGTATGGTTGTGTGTATCAGGAGTATCCCATTGCCAACCGGTCAGCCTCCTGTTGTGACTTTTATTGAATTCTGTTGATGGACCGATATGATCTTTTAGAGCGCAGAAAATTTGGTTGTCCCGAAAGAGCCATTCGTCATTTTTTATTAGTTAATTTTGGTATAACTCTCAACAAGTATACGTATCGCATATAAAATGAGTATGCGTTGAGTGCAGTTAATTACATACCAAAAAAAGCTCTTCAAAAATGTATGATTTTTGAGGCTGTGGAATGTAGTAAATAGGTATGTGATCTGATCGAATAGATCTGCCGCATTTTAAGGAATAGCATATTGTTGGTCTGAAATCAGGAGTTATGGCTGAGTATTCTTATTAGCTTAAACCTTTTACTTGTTGGACTCAACTTCTCTTATATACTGGGTATTGGGTAGAATTAGATGGGTAGTCACAGAGTTCCATTGTGATGCCAACGAAAAGTTGTTTTCGGTTAAGATAGCCTCATATTGAATAATGGCCAGAAAGAATGTGATAATTTGCTTGTGACTAGTCCAGCTACCTTTTAGGGCACTCTCCGGACTACGCCCAATTGTTTTCCCACAGAACCTTTTCAAAGATGCTTCTTTATTTCCGAAACTCTAGTATGATCAAGGACCTATGCTTGGTGCTGTGCTGCTTAGAGGTTGAAGGGATCTTTGACATTACTGAACAGATATGATGTTAGTTCTAGCTGATCTAAGGTCCTAAGGTTTTAATGTCACCGCTGAATACGAATTTTGAAGCAGCGAGGTCAACAACGGTTACAACTGCGGTGGATATGGTGATATCATTAATCGCACAGAAGTTTAGCTTATTTTAACAGTTTAAAATTCTAACCATTGAATAATAGGGTTTCGAAGCTCTCTANGCGAGGTCAACAACGGTTACAACTGCGGTGGATATGGTGATATCATTAATAGCACAGAAGTTTATCTTATTTTAACAGTTTAAAATTCTAACCATTGAATAATAGGGTTTCGAAGCTCTCTCAGTATTTTGTAGCTTTTCGGAGGGCCGTTGTTCATATCTACCGAGCCAATTCGTTATATACAAGATTGCACTATGAAAATTTGAGATAAGACTCCAACGTGAGGAGTTCCTGTGCTAGCCGTATTTCATAGAGTCCTACAGCAACCAAACCGGTATTGCTACTTAACATGGCTCAAAGCCACTTCTACATCGTAAAGGTCTGCTCTAGGGGCATTATTTTCATATTTTTTTAGTCAAATGTATTAAAAATGAACAAAGTCCGTATAATATATGTACGTCGTATATTATCTATAAGAAATTTCCAGCCTTTAAAATCAACTGTTGACTTTTTTGAACGTGCCCTTTATTTTGTATTATATTTTAAATAACAATTAATATCAAATATTCGGTATTACTTTAGCTACGTTAAGAAACTTGTCTTTGTTTCCCGACTGCCAAAATTCGCCAATGCCCATTAGGGTGGTCCAAAAACAGTAAAGTCGGAATTGTAATGCTCTCTATATCGAATAAAAGTGTACCCTTTTTTTATTTTCAAATCAAAAAATATTTAGAGGTCGCTCAAAGTGCTCAAAGTTTTCCATGCATTTTTTTATTGGAAAAACCAACTTTTCGTAGAAATGGTATAGAATTCTTGAAAATCAATATTTTTCGATCCGAAAACTCTGGTTCCCTTCAGGAGACTTTTAGTAACAATACCC
This sequence comes from Rhagoletis zephyria, assembly GCF_001687245.7. Classification (NCBI taxonomy): domain Eukaryota; kingdom Metazoa; phylum Arthropoda; class Insecta; order Diptera; family Tephritidae; genus Rhagoletis; species Rhagoletis zephyria. The sequence goes on along the minus strand of NW_016165406.1, from coordinate 17,681 downwards.
AGTTATTTATTTAACAATTTTTTAATACTAACGATTTTTTATTGGTCCCCCTTTTGCTTTATTCGTGTTTTTTGTGGGCTTATGGCGGACCTTTAAATTATAGTTGCGATGAAAAAATGGTTAAATAAACGATTGGAAATTATTATTGGGAATCTTCTGCAAATAAACAGAGTTCTCTGATAGAAAAATATTGATTTTTAGGAGTTATATACTAATTCTACGAAAAGTTGTTTTTTCTCCATATAAAATACATGGAAAACTTTGGGCGCTTTGAGCGACCTCCAAATTCTTTTTGATTTCAAAATAAAAGATAGGAGTATATTATTTTTCAGTATAGCACACTCCTAGAGGGTGAGACCGCCCTAATATCCATACAAAGCAAATTAGAACAGCCAATCAGCGATCGCCACGATGACAGTGAGTTTGAAGTTAATTGAAAATGTCAGAGGCAAATATGTTTCCAGGTCATTTAACATACATCAACTATAAATGTTATCTCCTCTGTGGTTATTATGTGATAACAGATAGCACCTAGCTCCAGTTTAAGGGAAACCCCTAAATAGTTTTTAAATTATATCCTAGGTTATTTGGGGATGAACTGTATATCATATTTGATTCCAATAAATGNGCTTATGGCGGACCTTTAAATTATAGTTGCGATGAAAAAATGGTTAAATAAACGATTGGAAATTATTATTGGGAATCTTCTGCAAATAAACAGAGTTCTCTGATAGAAAAATATTGATTTTTAGGAGTTATATACTAATTCTACGAAAAGTTGTTTTTTCTCCATATAAAATACATGGAAAACTTTGGGCGCTTTGAGCGACCTCCAAATTCTTTTTGATTTCAAAATAAAAGATAGGAGTATATTATTTTTCAGTATAGCACACTCCTAGAGGGTGAGACCGCCCTAATATCCATACAAAGCAAATTAGAACAGCCAATCAGCGATCGCCACGATGACAGTGAGTTTGAAGTTAATTGAAAATGTCAGAGGCAAATATGTTTCCAGGTCATTTAACATACATCAACTATAAATGTTATCTCCTCTGTGGTTATTATGTGATAACAGATAGCAGCTAGTAGGGCGATTGACTCGGTTTTTCCAAACCGGTTTCCACGTTATTTTAATATCTATAGGCCTTTTTTTACTTGATGTTTCGAATATCGAATAAATCGGATTTTTTATCAAACATACAGATGAAAAATCTTGACCTCTCAGTAAAGGTTTTGAGTTTTTCGAAGTTCTCAAAGCTCCAGTTTAAGGGAAACCCCTAAATAGTTTTAAATTATATCCTAGGTTATTTGGGGATGAACTGTATATCATATTTGATTCCAATAAATTNCTGCAAATAAACAGAGTTCTCTGATAGAAAAATATTGATTTTTAGGAGTTATATACTAATTCTACGAAAAGTTGTTTTTTCTCCATATAAAATACATGGAAAACTTTGGGCGCTTTGAGCGACCTCTAAATTCTTTTTGATTTCAAAATAAAAGATAGGAGTATATTATTTTTCAGTATAGCACACTCCTAGAGGGTGAGACCGCCCTAATACCCATACAAAGCAAATTAGAACAGCCAATCAGCGATCGCCACGATGACAGAGAGTTTGAAGTTAATTGAAAATGTCAGAGGCAAATATGTTTCCAGGTCATTTAACATACATCAACTATAAATGTTATCTCCTCTGTGGTTATTATGTGATAACAGATAGCACCTAGCTCCAGTTTAAGGGAAACCCCTAAATAGTTTTTAAATTATATCCTAGGTTATTTGGGGATGAACTGTATATCATATTTGATTCCAATAAATGAATGCTTGGCGCTTTAACGTTTTCCACGTGTTTGGCTGACCTTTTCAATTTCGTGTTCTGCTTCTTGATGTTGTTCCTCTCAGGCCACGGGTGGTACCAGAACTATCTAAACCGCTTCTGCTTAGATGACTCTCCGCTATATATATAGTGCCGGGAAGTTTAAGACGCTGAGAATGTAATATTCGTTTTTCTGCGATTTAGTGAAATCAAATGCAGAATAACATCCTTTTCTGATTATACGCTACGACCTGAAAATATAGGTGACGTCGAAGCATGCTTAGTTTGTGGTAAGCACCGCAATAACCGAGATGCACTAGCAGCTAAGAAGGGAAGATGGTATAAGAAGAACCATGGCAAAAAGCTAAGAAGCGCACAAACGTATATAAGAACCATAATTTGTTATTTGTTTTTTACAAGTTTATTTTGAAAGAAAACAATGCGCTGACTTTCAATAACCATGGGTTTCATTATAGAAACAAATACTGTTCCATATTTCTGCTAGACACTGCTCATTCGTTATGGGCTTTTATCACAAATATATTCTGGTTGGTGCTGATTGTTTCTGACTCTATGCCTTAAAGAAACCCTAAATGAAAAGTCNCATGGGTTTCATTATAGAAACAAATACTGTTCCATATTTCTGCTAGACACAGCTCATTCGTTATGGGCTTTTATCACAAATATATTCTGGTTGGTGCTGATTGTTTCTGACTCTATGCCTTAAAGAAACCCTAAATGAAAAGTATCAAGTCTACATGCCGGGACCCGAGTTTTCTCTCGACGGCCCTGCCAAACATACAGCAGCAAAGATAGTCCTGTCAGTTTCTTAGGAGAGCTTTTTCAAAAATTAATTGGCTAATTGAACTTCACGATATCTAACATACTATTCAAAGATATGGTAAGGGGGATCGTATCTTTATTTCACAATTTGTTCGCTTTGCAATTACCTTCAATATTACTGCGATTTTTAGGTAGGTAAAGTCGATGCCCTTCTATTTAGCACCTGTAGACAGGTTTGAAGGTCCAGACCAGTGATTCCCAAAGTGATCCAGGTGGACCCCCAGGGGTCCATGGGAGACTCGACAGGGGTATACGTTGGCATGAAAAAATATGGGGCTCCACGAAAATTCATCTCGGGAGTGCCTTGAAATGAGATATCTGACTCTTTGGCCACAGTTGGCTTAGACCAGGTAATCCTCGATCCGCAACCAATTATAGCACTCCCTACTTCGACCATCCAAGACACCATCAGAAACTGGGTGGATACTTCGCTCGGTTTTTTCCTCTCACTGAGAAGACGGGACTGCTGACCGGTTACTTCACGTGGCACAAACACCTGACTGCGATAAGCGTAAATGACAACTCCATTTGCCCATTCTGCTTTGAAAAGGATGAGACGGTGGAACACTTCATGAGCTTCTTGCTTGCTTGTTTGTATGCATATCATCGATTTATCTAGATTGAAGATGGCATATTTTTGAAGTAAGAATTTTTGCCGGCTTAAAGCCTTCATATAAATTGTATGTAAAAGTTTATGAAAAGCTAACTAATCATATAATTTCTTTTCAACTTTCGAAGACTCCTTCAACGTTGTTTCTTTTATTTTTCATACCCAATAATCCTCACGAGGTGGTCGCCATACACAATCATATATTGCTGACCGACATCATAGTTTCTCGCTAATCAGCATTGATGGGTCATTGCAAAGCGCCTTTGTTGGCCACTTTTGACCGCCTTAAAAGCATGTTTACCTAAACTAAAAAGTGCGATATTCAGTTTTATCATCATTATAATCGTCGGCGGCAACCGTTAAATCATCGTGCAATATCAACAATCATCGGCGTTAATAAAAACAAAACATAAACAGACACACTTGCAGTATGTATGCGCGTGTGAAAACATGCCAATGATTGGCGGAGGACCACAAAAGTGCATCACGCAACAGGCCAACACTCACTCACGACGTGTTAATCCGCCAAAATCAAGCCCATCTGACCAACCTTCATCAGATTTTGGCCGATTCAAGTGATCAACATAATTAGGCGCAATCAGCTCGGGTCGTATAAAAGGCGGCGGCAGCAGCATCAACAAAGTCAGCCAACCAGCACGTATGCGCCCTTTGATGCGCGCGATGGCGGTTGTGGTGGCGGCGACACACAGTGGGAGGTGCACATATAAGCTGCGGCCAAAAATAGTAGCTAAATTCCGCATATATTCTATGGTAAATACCATACGGTTTATACAAAAGTCAGTATAAAGCATAAATCTAAAGGCTCCTCAAAATCGGTTCATATTTATGTCCACTAACTCTAAAAATTAATCGCAAATGTGAAAAAGGCTTTTTATTATAATATTTGATTTATACCGCTATTTTTTAGTTGTAGAGGTTTATTTAGCCCTATCTAGATCGACTTGTGTCTCAATCGTTGTCGTGAAGTTCAACTAACGATGGACTCAGGACAGTGGCGCAACCAGGGGGGAGGGAGGTTGGGATTTTGGGGGGATAAATCCGCCCCTCCTTCGTCAGTGAAATGAAACTTTTCAGTTTTGATTTAATAACACAATACTATTTTACACTTCCAATTTATAATTTTTGTATTTCAGACCAATGACAAATTATCTTTTAATGAATATATAAAATTATCGGTTGGTGGATAATGTATTTGAATATTTGCGGAATACACTAGGCCATTTTGCTTAGTTCCCCACAGGATTGGGAAATAATCTATAATCTATACAAAAACTGTACTTTTCGACTGTAAATTGTATCGACTTTTAAATTTACTCATATGCATGCATGCATACATAGATTCCCTTCAAGACCAATGCTTTGATGGTATTCACGGGAAAGTTTATGTAGATACATTTACATATTTTACACTTTTAACATAAATGTCAAGGCAGATATTTTAAGATACACTTCTTAACAAACAAATTTTTTAATTTATTATGTATGGATAAAAGAGACATCTTCTTTGAATTCAGTACTAAAACTTGACATTTCAAGTTGCTTATCAAAACTTTATACATGTTAATTAGATTCACCATTTATCTCAAAATTATAAAATTTTAATTATTTGTTTATAAAAATGCAGTTTACACTTTAACACAACCCGTATAAATCCAAGGTTTATCAACAAACTTTCGTAAAGCTTTTTAATTAGATTTCCTATAAATACATATTTTGAGTATGCAGTTTTGTAGCCCGATCAATTCAAATAAAGCGCAAGATACATAGCTGCGACTTATCTTTGATTTTTAATATTTTTTTTTATGAAGGCGTTGCTCCTCGTCGAACATACTTAGATAAGATGGAACAGAATTACCGACATCGTCAAAAATGTGCCATACATAAACTGTAAATCACAGGTATTTTAAATTTGCACTTTATTAGACTAAAATTTAATGAGCTAAAAAACTGAAAAATATTAAGAGATAAAATTGAAATAGAAAGTTCGAAATCTTCACCAAAGTTTGTAGATTTTTTTTAATGTTGTTCAAGGATTAAACTTATTTTCATTTAGTGTTTGTTAAGGAATAAACTATATTTTTATAAGCAAATCATTCAGATTAAAATATAATAAAATAAATAGTCAAATCTAGTCAATATGTGAGTGTCGTAAAGTTATGATGTTTAAGAACATCTCTTTCTTAATTAACGATGACACTGTTTCTATATGAAGCTGATTTCAACATTTTGTTTTAATAAAATTTAGTATCGAAAATATTCTTTCAAAACTTGCCTAGGAATGTGGTATAATGGTTCGTTCAAAACCGTTTTTCAAAACTTATAAAGGCAGAAACGAGAAGGCGATGACAAAAAGAGAATAAAAAAATTTCCCGCAGTGAATTTTCAGATTTTTAAGACGGTATAGTAATTTAATTTTTTAAATTTAAATAAAGCATGAATACCCCATGGAATAAACGAATAGATAAAAAAATATAACTGTAAAACTGGCACATACATAAGTATATGAAAGAATGCACTCAGGCTACGCCTCTAGCCATTGTGTGTCACAAATTTAAGTTATCGATGGAAATTTTTTTTTCCCCCTATAAAGCCAAATTCTGGCTACGCCACTGACTCAGGAAGTGTGCCACTCCAAATGAGTTCGTACAGACGAAGTTCTGTCTCGTCCACGTCAGGGGGCTGGTTCCCAAAACAGGATTCACAGGTCGGGAGTTGGTGTAAGTCCGTGCCGATTTCCTGTGAATGTCGTTAATGACCTGTCGCTATGCTATTGGGTCCAGAGGTTGCTTTAGTAAGCTCTGGACTTCTTCTGTAAGTTCGTATAGATGCCTTCGAACGTGCCTAGGCGAGGACTCTGCATTAAGCAGGTGCCTGTTCGGGTGCCCACGTCTTTGGCACCATATTAGGATCTGCCAACAAGCCATAGTTTTGTGCTCCTTGACGGGGAGCTTTCTGGCTCCGTCATATAGATGAAGCTGTGGCGATATCAGAAGGCATGCGGTGGCGATCCGGAGTGCCGTATTTCGTCATGTCTGTAGCTTCGTTCACTGCGCCCGGCTAGTCCCCGGCGACCGCATAGTTTAGAATGGACCAGCCAATTGTCTTTTATATTGCCAACAACTTTTCTTTGTCTTTGTCCCAGTTGATGTCGGCTAGTGACTTGTGGACCTTGTTGCGGCTCGGTACTTTATTCATAATTGCAGTTGTATGTGCCTAGAAAGATAGTAGTTTACTGATGGAAATTTCGAATGTTTTTGGGTTGGTCATAGTCGGAATTGTTTCGCTATTGACGTGAATTCCCAGCTGAAGTCTGACCTCATTCGTCAAGGTGGTGGAGAGGGTTGCCAAAGATTTCGTAGAGGAGAGGCTTCTTGCAGGGCAGAAGCGAGAAATTTCGGAGTAATAAACGTTTACTTTCAAACACATGTCATTAATTCCATTGCCAGATGCCATTATCCAGCATCCGTCTGCATAAGTGATAACGGAGACTCCCTCAGGTAGTTGAACGGGCTTTAAGATGAAGCGATTAAACATAAGTGGGGGGAGGACACCTTCCCTGTTTAATTTTCTTGGTTTTCTGGTTCCATTTCTGAAAATTATTGACAAATGTCGACTAATCAGATAACTGGCTGACCACCGTTTAAGTCCCTGTGGGATAGAGGATGTATTTTATTAGCGTGGAGTGACAGACATTCTCAAATGCCTTTCAAGGAATCAAGGCTACCAGGACTGTTCTTTAATAGAGCCCGTTTCGGTTCAGGCCACGAGTTATTTATTTATTTATTAACCGACTTCCAAAAAAGGAGTAGGTTATCAGTTCGTCGGAATATATATATATATATTTTTTTTTCTTTTGTTTTATGTATGTTACCGCATAACTTTGCACCACGTCAACCGATTCTTTTTGCAACGGAAAGGTAGTGTCTCAGAGGTGGTCCCATACTAATTTGGTTGAGATCCGATCATTGGATCATGAAATATATAGATATATATATATTTTTTTTAAGTCGGTTTTTTTTTGCTAAAAATTACTTGTTGTGTATATATAGCGTTATGTGCTAAATATTATTGTGTTGTTGCAATTTATGGAATTATGGAATCCGACCCTTCGCTGGGGTCAGGTGGTATAGTATAGCAGTAGCAAGATGTACAGTGTCTTCGCTACCGGGGAAAGGCAGGCTTCCCCGGTTTAAGCATTGGGACCACTCTCCTCGTTTTCAATATGTGCGAAATGATGAGGGTGGCCGAATACGAATAGCTCAGCGTTGCCTGCGAGACATTGAGTAGGAGTTTCCTCGCTCGCTTTGTATAAGTCGGTTGCCCACAAGCAAAGCTCTTTAAAGCTTTTTATACATTTTGTATAGTCGCGCGCAGTCGCTCTTTCTGCCCATCGCTGGTATAAGTACATATCAGAGTGTTTCCTGGAAGTATGTATATCTATAAAAAAATTAATAGAAACTGAACTCGCTGAAATTATTTCATACATGACACGCATACTTAAGGTTTACTTAAAGAATAACGCGAATGAGTTATACACACCTAGCAAATCGAAGTCTTCAGAAGTAAAAGCTATAGTAAAGCAGCTAAATCGAAAGAAATCGCCGGGTGCTGATTACATAACTCCCAAAATGTGTAAGCGGTTGTATAGCTCATTAAATTTTACTATAACTCAGTGTGAGCTTATAGTTGCAAAAAATTCCAATAACTAAAATTTTTTTTTGTCGACTGTATTGTTAATTTTCTTGGATAAAAATAATTAATGTTAAGTTAAGAGATGTAAAGAAGAGAGAAGTTTCGCTAAAACCGACATCGATAGTTTTCAAAAACTATCGATAGCGGCGACAGTTTTCAACTATCGATAGTATCCCAGTTCTTTTGTTTAATATTCATACAGGCATATTCTGAAATTCGAAAATTTCGATAATTTTTTCAATGGTTTTGAATCCAAAAATTGCAAGTCTGGCATTAAAATGATTTACTTCATATCGCTGTTGCTCTCTTTACATTTTTCAATCAGAATATTCACTCTTTTCATCAGATATAATTAACAAATATTTGGAAATCGAGTCGATTTCAAAGATTCGAATTTCAGAACATGCCTGATAAATTCTTTTATATAAATATAACATATTCTATGTGTAAAACCGATTAAAATTATATACAAAACATGTCAACAAAATGGTGTGCTATCTTAATGACCTGCAGTGCATAATTTAATAATATATTTGAACAAATTTCGGATATGTACATTTGCTTCCATAGAAAATTAGCTCGAAAAAATTTCTATATAAAAGAAAATGCGCAGAAAAATCAGTTTAGATTTAAATCTACCGGTTTTATCTTAAATTTAATTTTTGTCTACTATGTAGTACGTCGGGTATACTCGCGCTGCGACCTAAAAAGATCTATTGTGCTATGTAGTACAATGTACTATGTATAAACTCGTGCCATGGTCGGAAATGTGCATTTTTATCAAAGAAATTTTTGATTTTTGATTAATGTCCTTTTCATAATTAGTAAGTCCGTTTTATTAGTATTTCTTACTATATTTGTCCCATTGTGCGACAGTGGCTGTTGCTGCGGCATCTCATCAACCAACCGCAAATGATGCACGCGAAAATTATAGGGCGCTGAAGTAATCATGCGCTTGATCAGACTCGGCAGCACACTAAGCAGTTGCAGCCACCGCAGTCAGTTAGTTTACCTGGCGGTCGGTGCATTTGATGCGATCCAGCTCAATCACCGTCATGGATAATCGTAGCTTGTGATGCTGACAAGACGTTATCCTTTCGGACAATTCCAATTGGCTGTTGACTGCGGTTTTGCAAGTTTGTAGCAAATTAAGTTGAATCTTGTTAATTGTGATCCCTACATGTATATCNTCGTCCACGTCAGGGGGCTGGTTCCCAAAACAGGATTCACAGGTCGGGAGTTGGTGTAAGTCCGTGCCGATTTCCTGTGAATGTCGTTAATGACCTGTCGCTATGCTATTGGGTCCAGAGGTTGCTTTAGTAAGCTCTGGACTTCTTCTGTAAGTTCGTATAGATGCCTTCGAACGTGCCTAGGCGAGGACTCTGCATTAAGCAGGTGCCTGTTCGGGTGCCCACGTCTTTGGCACCATATTAGGATCTGCCAACAAGCCATAGTTTTGTGCTCCTTGACGGGGAGCTTTCTGGCTCCGTCATATAGATGAAGCTGTGGCGATATCAGAAGGCATGCGGTGGCGATCCGGAATGCGGTTTTGCAAGTTTGTAGCAAATTAAGTTGAATCTTGTTAATTGTGATCCCTACATGTATATGTACATATTCGGTTACACACTGTGGATTGAGTTTCTGCCACAGTCGATGCATGACGAGGTTCCATAAATCAAAAATAAATCCCCTGGGCACTGGCAAGGATAACACCGGACCACAATATGAAATACATCCTTACGTTCTGTAAATCCAGTTGATCCTTATGTTTTCCGGGTCGCTTATCAAGATTTTGATATCCACGTGACCCCAGCACGTCTGGAAAATTGCAAATGTTCCCCAGTTTTACATGTAGGCAAATTTGAAATGGATTTTCATCTTGATTACTGCCACTCACTTTATTGCCAAACACTCTTTAGTAGTAGTTCGTAAATCATGTCATTCTGCTGTGTGGATCGTCAACGAATATTATAGGCTGCCGGCAGCGGTAGAGAATATTTCAATTGAAATAGTGTGTCTATGACCAAATACGATTGATTACAACCTTATGCGTGGCTGACCTGCATCCCTCAGCGTGATAGGTTAGCTATTTCGTTGCCCCTGACGTGTGTATTCCTTGGTGCCCATATAAGTGGAATGGGTCTTGCAGCTACCAGGCACTCTCTCTCGCTCGCTATATGGTGTCTAGGAATGGCGCTCTGAAACCGCTCCCGGAACATTGACTGTACAGGCTAGTTATCAGCGGCTCCTTATGAGAGCCCCTTCACCATCCCACCTAGCCTCTCGAGCTCCACTTTGAATTGATGTGATGGCTTAAAGGCCCCATTTTCTATGACCATATGGAGAGGAGAAAGACAGAGTAGCATATCCATTACGAAGCGCCCCAAGGTCTACAAAACCTTTGTTTGCACTGCCATACGACTTTTGAGGCCCTCTCTCCTTGAGACACAATATGGTAGTGTATAGAAATTTTGGATCCAGCCAAACTACTAAATATTCCACACTGTCAGTTACAGGGTAATTCTACCACTAAGGATAGCATCAGTAATCATGTCTCTAAGCAATGGGAAAATCAATTCCACCAGTTCAGGCTGAACATTATGCCCCCGAAGTGCCATATCAAATCTTCCAAATACATGACTGGCTAAACCCCACATAATATCCATTAAGATCTTTAGGTCATATTGAACCCTGTACACGGGAAATAAGCTCAGGCAGTCTAAATAAACTTTACTATCATACAAATTTTTAAGACCGTTTAATAGCAATTATGGTAGCAAGCATCCCAGCGTGTCCGAATGTGTTTCCCCGCCTTTGAGCATAAATTAGCATTGGCAGACCTCCATGCCTCCTGCACTCAATGACATTGTAGCTTCCATTGCCATTGGATGCGGTAGGACGGCTTTTATTTCCCTTTGCAGTAGCTTAGCATAAATACCGTTCGCACCAGGAGATTTATAAAGAAGCAAGCTCAGCTTCACAATGATTACGCTCTTAACGGTTAAAATTCTAAGTCATCACTTCCATCTTTCATACTCAGCTATGCGCCTTCTGCAAAGCAGTTTCCTACTGAGGAAGTTTTTCCTCCTCGAAAAGTGCAATCTCAGAAAAAGCTCGAGAGTCTCCTCTTTTGGGAAAGTATGCCGCCAGTCTGACTCTTTCAAGACTCTGTGCAGGGAAACGCATCCAGTCTTTACTGCTTTGATCTCTTTTTGCTCTTCCTCTATTTGTGCATCTGCATGACAAGCTCAATAAGCTGATGAAGCAATCTTGCGAAGTGCAGCTTACTCCGTTTTCTAACGGCTGGTTGGTTTGACTTTTAAGCCCTTTTTAAGAGGGCAGTCTCAATTTTTAGGCGTCAATGATCAAGGGAGTCACAAACCTGTCCAGGGTTCTACCGTCACGATTCCACTCACGCTTTACTGCTACACGATGATAATTAAGCTACGAGGTAAATAATGCGCTTTCCATAGTCAACTGAACAATGAGGCAAGCAAAATATATAAGACATACAAATTTATTTATTTAAAACATAGAGTAATTGGAGTTGATTGCCTTCTCGGGTTTGCTGGACAGACTAAACAAATGAATACATTTTTAAAGTGGGAAGATGATGAAAGTGCGAATCAGCAAGTCTATGGTTGCAAACTGCCCACACACACACTAATGAACAGCCCAATAAAACAAAAACAAACATACACACTTTCGGTTTATGATAATGCGAATAAATTTTTATTTTTTCGTACACGCAGTGTGGTAGCCGGGAAAAGGAAGAATGTCGTCGAGCGCGCGTCCAGACATTGCATGCCACGTTTGTTGGTGGCTGATAAAAGTTATGAAGCGTGAATCGAGCATGCGCGAAATGCCGAGGATGCTCTTTCCCATAGGTGAACAACCAACATATGTTTTAATAATATTAATTTTTTTTTTTTTAATTGCATGCTATGGAATTTTTTTCCAGTTGTGAAATCATAAAATAGACATTATGCGCAACTTGAAGCGAGGCAACCGAAGGCATAAAATCTCACTTCACTGCGGCGCTAAGCTCCTGACTATTTTTAATGATGTTTTACTTTACTATCTAAATATGGCGAAATCAATGCAGTGTTAGGGTGGCTGATGGTGGCCCTTTAAGGCAAATACTTGATGTATGCATAAAGGGACATATCTGCTAAAATGAGCAGCAGCATCAAAAAGAGAAAAAAACATGAAAATAAGCGCCTACAATTTGAAATAGAATTCAAACAGGTGAATTTTAAGTGTAAAAAAACGGAGAAATAAAATAAGAGGAAAATGTAGTTTTGCCTTCTTTAGTTGCGTTCCCGAACTCGCAAGAAGTTGCAAGAATTTAAGGAATTTACCAGAAAGCGTTCCCGTACTCAGTTTTCTGGCTTCTTTTGCCATTTGACAGTTGTACAGGTTTTAGCCCAGAACGCAAGTATTATGATGACCAAATAGCTATACGCAACTGAGCAAAGCTAAGCAAAATAAGTTTAGAAATCCTGCAAAGTTTAGAAATCCTACAAAACAAAAAAAAGCAATTCACTTTGACCAAGCTCATTGTCGGTGGTAATAAATTAGAGACCCATTGCTAATCAACAACATATCAGCGGGATAGTGACACTGTTTTTTGTTTGCCGCTGCGGCCCGCCGTATTCTATGTTACCACAAACTTTGGCCGAGGAGCTTATATACATACATGCATACAAATTTTTTTAGAGTTGATAGTTGTTTGGAAATAAAAGAATTCTGCCCATTTTCACATTTTTCGCATTCATATAAAATTCTGAAGTGCGGTGAAATTCTTGCCTTTTTATACTTATGGGATGTCTGCGATTTTTATTGACATTGTTTTGATGATTAAATCAGTTTTGATAGGCCGTAAATGCCACCATCAATGAAACCATTAAAATACTTTGCGAATACTTAGGGATACCACTGAGATTCTTTATGAAATGAATTCTGTATATGTCGTCTGCAAGCATCGTGCGGCATATTCGTTACTAAAACACAATTTTGGTTACACTTTTTGTAGGATAAGTACAATACTTTAAACCGTATCGATCCCATATAAAAAAAGGAACAGTCCGGCGCCTTCGTCTTGGTCTGCAGGCTGTATCGGAGACACAGCCGCTAAATTTAAACGTAGAATAAGTGGTATGGTTATGAGCACATCCATCAGCATTAAAAACGAAAGTACACACTAAGAAAAAAATATCGATATCAAAAGCGATAATAATATCGATAGCAAAAACGATAACAAAATCGATAAAAATATCGATAACTAAATTGATAATAATATCGATAGCAAAATCGATTAGAACACCTATAAAAAAATCTATTACAAAATCTATTAAATTATCGATAACAAAATCGATAAAAAACATCGTTTATTATATCGATACGTCCCGAGAATTCCGACATTCTCTAAAATCTCGAAATAGTTGCCAGATTGAGTTTCTGTCTATATACTTTTCTCTATAATTACCTTTACTTTAATCTTTCTTCCTCTATCTTCATCTTTACTTTTATCGGTATCCTCATCCTCATATTTATACCCGAGCGCACTTGTGCACAAGGGTATATTAATTTTGTTCACATAACGGTTGTTTGTAACAGCCAAAACGAATCGAGATAGATATAGACAAATGTATACATAAATGATCAGGATGAAAAAAGAAATCGATTAAGCCATGTCTGTCTGTCCGTCCGTCTGTCCGTCTGTCCGTCCGTCCGTGTACACGATAACTCGAGCAAAAATTGAGATATCTCAACGAAATTTGGTATGTAGGTTTCCCTTAATCCAAGGTAGGTTGGTATTGAAAATGGGCGAAATCGGACTTTAACCACGCCCACTTCCCATATAACGGTAATTTCCAGAAATACGAAAACTGCGATATTTTAGTAACTACTGAAGATAATTCACTCAAAATTGATATTTACAATAATTTTTAGACGAAAAATAAGAATATTATAAATTTTTGGAAAATGGGCGTAGCCACGCCCACTTATGGTTACATGTGTATATCTTGGTAACCGCTGCACCAATTTCTTCCAAACTTGGCACAGTTGTTGGCCTTGGCACAGCATAAAAAACCGCCGAAACTTTTTAAAATCGGACAATAACCACGCCCACATCCCATATAACGGTAATTTAGAGAAATACAAAATCTTCGATAAATCAGTAAATATTGAAGCTAATTTATTCAAAATTGATGCTTGCAACAATTCTTTACCAAGAAATACGTTTATGGTAAAATTTTGGAAAATGGGCGTGGCACCGCCCACTTATGATCACATATAAGTATATCGGTAACCGTTCTACCAATTTGTACCAAACTCGGTATGGTTATTGTACTTGCCACGTGTAAGCAAAACGTTGAAAATTATTGAAATCGGACTAAAATAACGGCCGATTCTCATATAACGGTAAATTTAAGAAATGCTTGAAACTTCAATATTTCGAAATTGAAGGACGCTAATTTACTCAAAATTGATACACCTCGGCTTACCATCTAGCGGAAGGTTTCGGAAGGGTGAAAAAACATATATTTAATACTTGCGCCGGGTATTTAATGTTCGGCTCCGCCCGAACTTAGACTTTCTTACTTGTTTTCTTTATATTTATCTTTGTTTTTACTTTTATGTTCATCATATCCTTCATTTACATATTCCCCTTCACCTTTGCCTTTTATAAATATTGCGCCATCTGTTATTCAAAAGCCGAAATACCTACACACATATACTTTTAGTCTCCTTCTCTCACTTCCAGTGATTTTACATGGAAAATTATTTATGCCCATATATTTGAATCAAATAAACATACTTAGAAGATATCAACCAATACTTCCCATATACTTAATGAAAGGAAAAATCTTGTGTTTAATTAAAAAAAAATAAAATCATTCGAGCGGGTTTCGAGCATTTTGAAAATAAAAAAAGTGCAAATTTTTTCAACAATTTTTTGCCTTAAAATGCTCAATATTTGTTGAATTTATATAAAATCTGTACACGATAATATTTCTATTGCATCAAAGAATCTGCGTCCCGAAAAAGAAAGTTATATCTGCAAATCATAAGCTGCTAGAGCTTTTAAAGGCTTATAATTGACCCCAAAATAAGGCAATGTTTACCGTTGTTTTTACGACAGAAACCGTATTGGTTACTTACAAAGATGACTCTGTCGTTAGGTCTGGAATTTTATCTTTGAAATGCCATACTTTTCTTTGCAATCGCTTCGTTAGTTCTCGTGCAATAAGCGTTTTCGTGAAGCTCTAAAAATTACAACCATAACATTTCAGCATAGCTTCGGTATCGAAACGTAATGGCCCAGTTATGCATACTTGCACTGCTATACCCTTTTTACGTAAAAATCAAAACCCAACAGAATTCTACATGTTAAGTGCTATGCGTTGGGTAACCGCTAAGTATGCATAACTGGGATAAAAGACATATTCTACGTCAAAATAAAATTACATATAACAATCGCCCCTATTTTGAAAGCTTGCATGGAGAGGCTGTTGTCGGGCAGGTCTGTAACTTTATCCACAGTGTATTTTTAGTTCACGGAGCCTTAGATCTTTAAATCTTGAATGAGCATGGCTCATGGTATCGAAAGCCTTCGACAAGTCAAAACGCAACTAGTATGTCTATACCCTCATTTTGGATAGGATTACGACTAAAGTTGCGAATTATCTGTGTTTTTATAGTTATAAGTGATGTGGTGGTATACTTCGTATACTTCACGAGAGTGGTCAGCCGTTCTTCAATGGTACGTGGAGTATGAAAGTAGCAAAATTTCAAGTATCATCTAAGGATACTGGGGAAGAAGAGTGGTGGGACTAAAATACTCCTTTGTTAGAGTGTTTTTCTTATTACTGTCGGACTACTCGCCCCAACCGCCACATGCCACGACTGATGTGATGGAGGATCTTGGGGAGGTCAGACGAAAGGATTTAGAGTGGCACATAAGGGTATATGCATTTGGAGTTCATTGTTTTTGTACCAATTCCAAATTACTATGAAATTTCTGGAATTCCGGCTCTTTAAATCACATATACATCTTTCTATAATACAATTGCATCTATTTTACTACCAGCCATCATGCAACAAACACATATGTATATAGTCATCATACAAAAACATATTTTTAAAGGGCTGTTTGCATTCTCAAGAAAAACAAAAATTCATAAAAATGACGCACAACAAATGGAAAAGAAATTTAATTCTATCAAAATTTCTTAAATCAGTTTGCAGCTCTCAAGAAAAAAATGCTAAAATACATATTTATTTCTTTAAGAAAATACACAAATAATGAAAAATATTTCTTTGTGTGAGCTGCAAGCAGCCCTTATGCCTAGACAGATTTTTTCATCAAATATACAAACAAACATATGTACAAATATTGAAAAACGAAAGGTTTTCAAGAAAATTATTATTTTGAATAAAAGCTATGCAACACATACGTATGCAGTTAGAATCTGCACTCCCCCAGGCAAACGCATAGCAAAATAGATCACTAAAACGTGTTCAGTTCATTGAGCTGATTTTTATGTCGCCAACGTGCTGCCATATTTTCTTACTCTACATGTACACACGTATTCGCATGCACACTTTTCGCATGGAAAATTGAATATTTATTTATAACTTGTCTCGCCGGCGTGCTATTTTCAAACTCAAAGACATTATTTGCATTGCGTGTTGGTGAACTGGAGAGTAAAATTAGTGCGCCTAGTCATCGCTGCAACAACTGGAGAAGAATGGCATGGCATTTCGTACACGTATTGAATAGCAGCAACACAGTGAGCGACAAACAGCGAAAGGGAAATGCATTTCCCGCCTGCAAACGAAACGACAAATTCGCGAAGCTGCGACAATTATTGCATGTTGTCACTGTCTGTCTGTCCGTCTGTGTGCAATGTGCAACCTTTTTTTTGTCAATGGCGGGATGTGTTGCAAATGTTTTGCCTTTTTTGTTCGATTTGTTTGTTTGTCATTTGAATGATATCCTCAACAAAAATAAATATGCAAAAGATAAACATTTTGAAACGGCAGCCAGGTCCATAACTCATTGTCAGTTTGCCAAAGCTGGCTTCCCCATATGTACATATATAAATAGGGTTTTTTTTATAGAAGTTGTTGCTAGTCTCCGTCATATAACTAGCGGGAGTAGGTATTTTTATGTGCGAACATGTTGGCTGAAACTGAGCATGCGCCTGTGTATCTGTACTCAGTATCTATGTATTTTCAAGTGTGTATGTATGTATATATAATGGTCTAGGCACAAACCGTTAAGTGGATTAGAAGCCAAAGATGAAAATTAAGGTGTATAATTCGTTAAGAATTACTTACATTCGTAATATTTCAACATTATTCGACGTTAAAAAAGAGCTGGGACTGGCTATGAATTGAGGCCAATTAGATGTCAAAAACACAGTTTCGTTTGAGTACAGCCTAACTATAGAGTATTGTTCAATTCTAAAAGTCATAAAATAGTTTACACCTATTTAAAATTCTATAGGTAAAGGGGGGAATCAACGTCCGAAAGAATATCTGACTGGTCTACGTACTCGCTCAACTCTTTGTAGTTTTATTGGACAAACGTTGTATCCTATTAATTAGATAACAGTATCTACATACATCTTCCTTGGCAGGCAATGGCAAACCTCCGAGTGTATTTCAGCCTTCTCATAAAAGGT
>NW_016165405.1:22717-27718 GCF_001687245.7 Rhagoletis zephyria | reverse complement strand
TTGTTTGAGTCACTGTAGCTCCATAACTCTGCTAATCGGTAAATTGGTTGTCCAGAAAGTATTTTTTTTAACTGCAGAATTTTTTTCACTGCAGAAATGTCGGTTTGTTAACAGCATTCTGTATTACCAACTTGGGGAACAGAACGAAGTTCAATAGCGGACTATTGTAAGGCTAGTCGAGTAAGAATTGGTCTAAATATATGTCTGTGTATGTATAGAACTTACTGTATGCACATTTTTCATCTCGATTTGCAGACATGGCAAGCGGAAATTGAATACTTTCCGGTATCCAGCATTGATTGCTCTAACAAACGTAAATTGAGAACTTCGAACTACGCTGCAACAGCAAGACAAAACAAGTGAAATCGGAAAACAAGTTTTAAGTGAGGTAAAGATGGCGAATATATGTACGTACATACATATGTAAGCGAACAAGCCAGTGGACATCTGCAGTAGTGGCATTCAAAATCGACAGCAACAGCAACAGCAACAACATTAGTGTCAGCTAAAAATGAAACGCTTGCAAGGAAATGAAAACAGACAAAGCGACAATCCACTAGTACGAGTCGACAACAATGCAATTTCAAGTTGACAATCCGCTAGGAAATCTATACAGCTTTTTGCGCAACAACTACAGCAAAAACACAATGCGTATAAACCGCAGCAGAGTAGCAGGTATATATGAATGTATGTATGTTCGCGTAGTAACATCCGTAGTAACCCTCCGTAGCAACATCATTATCCCAATGCACTAGTTGCAAACGCATTGTTGTTGCCGCTGTTGTTGCGCATGATGACAACCTTCATAACTAACCAAGTACCAAGTATTTATTACAATCTTACGAACTATTCAAGCATTACTTTACCTAAAGAGCAGCAGCGCACTAGACTGGGCTTCTCGAACAGCAAGCAAGCAGCCAGCAGCTTGACTGCGCTATACACTGCAAGTGCTGATTACAAAAGGCCCGTCATTGGTAGCTTATTGTCGGTTGCTAAGCTGTTAGCTGGCATGTGCCGTCCGTCCTCCAACCTCCTCGGCTGGTTGTGCGGTGCAAAAGTTTTGCAACCAACTGTCGCAGGAAGCGTTACAGAGATTTCAGCAAAATGTCATTTCCCGGCTGATGGTTTAACAATATCCGCAGCGTTGGTACTCTTGACTTTAGTCGTTTCTTTTTACTTTTCTTTTTTTGTTTTGTATATTCTTTTATACAAATTGTGACAAAAGTCAAGCGGAGAGATGGGCGAGATTGAAGAAACGGTTTTGCACGCTGAAATGATTTCTACGAAAAGCGGATGTATTTTCCATATCCTTCAAGCTTGCTCTTGTGGTGGAAAATTAAATATACATTTGGAGGAATAGCTTAAACAAAATTTTAAATAAATAATTATTCTACAACTTGAAATACTAGCTGGGAAGTGAGGAAGTTAATTTCTTTGATGATTTCTTATTTTCTATATTCTTTGAATAATATTTCAACTTTAGTTAAGTAAAGAAAATAGTGAAAATTTAAATTAAAGTTTACTTCTATCTTAAAGTAGATTTTCAACTCGACTTTACCAAAACTATGAAGAGGCTCTTTATGCACCACAATCAGACAAAATGTTCACTTTATGCCGCCAGACGCAATTTCACAGCCCCTTCGGAGTTATGTTCCCATCTAGATCTGACCAGAATTTATCTCGTTTTCACT
The DNA here is from genome assembly GCF_001687245.7 of Rhagoletis zephyria. Lineage (NCBI taxonomy): Eukaryota > Metazoa > Arthropoda > Insecta > Diptera > Tephritidae > Rhagoletis > Rhagoletis zephyria. The sequence goes on along the minus strand of NW_016165405.1, from coordinate 26,027 downwards.
ACCGTACTGAATACCGTCTTCAGCCACGTCTCGGTGGATACGTTTTACGTACCTGGACATCGAAACAACTTTGATGAATGAAGCCGCCGATCAGTTAGCAGAGAAGGCTTCACTTTTAGCCTCAAGCGAGGAGTGAATCTCAGCCTCAATTGGTTCAATACGCAATAGCGGGTCTTAAATAGAAAATACGACGCACAGCGGTCTCAGCAGTGCGAAATCTCTGGTAAACAAGTACCTAGTGCAGTGGTCAGTGTGACCAGGTCCCGAGAAAAAAATGCTAGAATCCATTTCAAAAAATTCCAGAAAATGCTAAAAAAAAAAATATTTTTTAATGTCGAAAAATTCCAAAATTTGATTATTTTATTTACATATATATTTACGTATTTTAAAACAGCATATAAATGTCAGTATTTTAAGTAAAAAATACTTTTATATCGACCGCAGACTGGAAGACAGGGATGAAAAATTGAAATTTCAGATTGTACCTAATATCATAAAATAAATGCACCTAAATGAGATAGATTGTACCTAAGAAAAGTTACACTACTCGTTAGTATTTTTTTGGTTTTTTAATTTTATTTAAAATACAACTTCAGTAGTAACGCTCTTTATCCAACAAATACCATATAAATTTAAATTTTAAACTTTGTATAAAAAATATAAAAATTCCACAAACTTTTCATCCCAATTCCAAGCATTTTAATTCTAATTTCTAGAACAATTTTTGGTATGCAGTTTAATAGCTTTTTAAATTCTAGTATAATAAAGTGCAAGTTTGAAGTTGCTAAAAAATTGCGTTTGGCTTTGATAATATTTTTTCTGACGATGTTATGCAGTCTTTTTCCTATAAGAAAATACTTAAGCACCAAGTTCTTCTATCGACCCCATTTCGTTTTTTTTTTTTTTCTTTTTTTAAGAAATATTTTATGATAAGAATACCGCTTAAAGCGGTTACCTATTTTTGTTTTATTTAAATTAATCTATGAGAAACCCCTTTCCTCATCTTCAAGTGATTTTTGTATGTGGAACTCAGGTTTCACTTTCATATCTTCAGTTTAAGATTTTGGCTAAAAGTTTTGAAAGTAAATCTTCATTATGAAGATAAATCTGCACTTCTGGCAACACAGGCCTGATTATACATATTTTTGCCATGCTTTATTCATTGATGCAACTTGCTTGATGTCAATTCAGTTGTGTTGTTTCAAATTTTATGCCCACTTTTGCTTGCATTGCACATTCAAAAACGCACTATGTACATATGTATATTTGCTACAGATGGAACTGTGTAAATATTTTCACATTTTCGCAGCAGACATCCGTCTATTAGCAGGTGCATGCAAACATACATATAAAATTATGTATGTACATAAGTGTAATCGTAAGCGCTCAATTAGCGATTATTTTACGCTAAACAAATATTCACTTATACTACGACGTAGGCGTTCTCTTAAGAGATATTAGAATTATGCAAATATGCATTTGTATAGTGTTTATGTGGATTCGTGTAGTACTTGACGTTCATTTGAAAATATAAAACTTAACGGTAAACAAGGCAGAATGCAAATTCGCGTTGAATTCAAATTAGCCTTATACAGCCAGTGGAAACGTACAAGATATTCAGAAATTTTCATCCATAAAAAACAAAAAATACTCAGTACCATGGATGGAGCCTTTGATCAGAACAAGCCTGCTTTGTCGACGAATTCCACACCACACGGAAATGCCACCAAGCATTTGCTCTTTATAACACTTGGGAGTACTTGTCTTGGGTCTACACGAGTTTAGCATTATGCGAGAAAATGCGGGACTTCTTCGAGTTTCTTCCTACTGGAAATTAGTTCCGAATGCATTATCTGCTGTCTTATGGCTGGCTCGACTTTTTGGAATAGAGTTCAGCCACCTCAAGACGACTCTCAGTCGGTGAATTTTCGATTTTTTTCTACTAAGGCCCGTTTGCAACATAGTTAACACCAATATTAAATTATCTCATCCGGATTATGATTATGTTTGGTTGTTCTACTAGATAGTTATGTTATTTTTGTACGAGTAGGTTTGTTTCTTTACAAATAATTAACAACTACCTGCCATTTCTGCAAGTAAATTCTATATTAACGTTGAAACCTGGACAGGTCTACCCTTAATCGTGGTACTTACGGAATAAAAAATTTCGTAGGATCATCGCCTTTTAGATAACTCACCTGAAAAGAAAAGAAAAAACTTTATTAATACTTGTAAGTATGCATAAGAGTATGTGACTTATGTCAACATAAGAACAATAACTTATTTTGTATATTCAAATAACTTTCACGCAGGATAATATCATAGATTAACGAAGGTTTCTAAATTTAATAGATTTTGATTTGATTCGATTGAACGAAAAATTACACTTAAAAGAAGACACAATGCCAAACTTGTCTCTAAACGAAATTAGACAAGAGATGATTGACACTCGTTTCAAAAATACATCATCATAAAGGAGGAGGAATATACGCGAATTCTTTCTGATTAAAAAAAAAAAAAAACACGCGAAGAATTTCACCTCCAAAAGTCTGCGAGTATTTTGTAACAGTCAAAATGGGATCACAAGAAGTATTGTTCTTGGTAGTCAGGCTGCATTCAAGAATACTGATCTAAGGCTACAGATAATTTCGGGACATTTAAGATACATATGGCCTTGAATGGTATTCTGTATATACTTTTCGAACAAGACGGTAGACGGTTTTATATGGTAGGGAATTATTGCGATCTCAAGTACCACATTTCATTTTGAAGGTATGTTTCGAAACATTACGGTATTTTCGGAATACTTCGGAACTTTTTTGACGTTTTCGGGATTTTCTGGGTATTTCGGATCTTTTCATTGTTATTTTCGAAACCCTTATGGATTTTTTCAAGCTCTTGACGATATTTTCGGGTCCTTTCAGGCTTTTTCGTATTCTCTAGGCATTTCTTTATTTTTCGAGAATATTCAAGTTTTAGTGCTCAGTCGAGTTTTTACTACGCTCAAAAAATAAAAATAAAATAAAATAAAACAAGTAAGAAAGTCTAAGTTCGGGCGGAGCCGAACATTAAATACCCGGCGCAAGTATTAAATATATGTTTTTTCACCCTTCCGAAACCTTCCGCTAGATTTGAGTAAATTAGCGTCCTTCAATTTCGAAATATTGAAGTTTCAAGCATTTCTTAAATTTACCGTTATATGAGAATCGGCCGTTATTTTAGTCCGATTTCAATAATTTTCAACGTTTTGCTTACACGTGGCAAGTACAATAACCATACCGAGTTTGGTACAAATTGGTAGAACGGTTAC
>NW_016165405.1:0-20653 GCF_001687245.7 Rhagoletis zephyria | reverse complement strand
CCGGCTTATCATGTAGCGGTAGCTTTCGGAAAGGTGGAAAACATATATTTAATACTTGCGCCGGGTATTTAATGTTCGGCTCCGCCCGAACTTAGACTTTCTTACTTGTTTATATTCGTAATGTTTTTCGAGTTACTTTTTTTTTGTAATTTTTCTATGAAAAATACCGTCTAAGATTTAACTAAAAATATGTGAATCACAGTTTCAAGCTGTATACAAAAATTAAGAAAATTCAACAAATTTTCATCGAAATTTCAACTTTTTAATTTCACTCTTTAGAACATTTTTGGGCTTTGCAGTTTTATAGTCCATACACTTTTGGTCTGATAAAGTGCAAGTTTCAAACGGCTAAAAAAATTTTGACTGATTTTTTGGAGACGGCCATTTTCACCTTTTTAAATATAAGCAGGAATTTCTTCTGAAAGAAAATGCGGAAGACCGTTAGCAACAAAATTTCAAAAAATCACTTCCGCACCTCATTAGACTAAAATTGTGTGGACTATAAAACTGCAATTCCAAAAATGTTATAAAGATTCAGATTAAAAAGTTAAAATTTTGATGAAAATTTCTTGAAGTTTCCTAAATTTTGTATAAACTTGAAACCGTTATTTATATGGAAAAATATGAAAAGTTAAAGCTTGGTCGGCATTTTAAGAAAAAAATTACAAAAAAAATAGCTCGAAAAACATTACGAATATTAAAGAAAAATCAACACGTGGTCATTTTTGTGAGTCACTGTATATTTTGATATATATATGTGCGTATGTAAATATATAGGATATAATCATAAAGTTTATAAGTCAACAGAGCTATTGCGGTAATAATGGCAGTAACATTTCAAGCACCGTTCGTTTTTCTTGTTTCACTTTAAAATCACTGTTAGATTATTATTTACATTTTCATGTAGGTTGGGCGGGCTAAATTTGCATGGAGAATAAGTAAAGTTATACAGAATTGTCCGCCAGAAGTAGCATTCGAATTAAGGATGTAATCAGCCTTAATTTTGTCAGATCCATATTTCTTCACGAGAGAAATATTCAAAGAATTTACGATTGCTAAAGACATCTGGTATTTAACTGTAAGAAGAGCCGTTAGCGTTAAATACTAGCTTCAAATAAATATAAACATGAAACTTTTGGCCTTATTAGCTAGCTGCCTGCCCTTCTTCTTGATCCCCACTAGCCCCATCTGGCTCGCCGTGCACGCAAATTGTGTTCTAAATAGCTACTTCAATTTGAATTAATACGCAGGAAGTTCGTTAGACTACAAAAAACCTGTGAATGACAGTGCTTATGGATATATGTATCTATCTGCATATGTATGTATGTATGTACATATGTAACTAACCTAGATTGGCTAGACTCAATAGCAGTGCTTGGCTAGCTTACAGGCTGAGTGTTTGGCTGTCAGTCGATTTCAAAGTTTCTCACATGCAATTTTCAAGCACGAATATATGTATGTGCATACATGCATATGCACGTAAGAATGTACATAAATATGTATATGTATGTGTACGGATGTGAATATTTATGTATACATTTTTGAATGAGACACATTAGGGGTATTACAACAGTTAGAGTAAAAAGTTAGCATGCAACATATTCTAATATAATATTCACAATGATTTTCATGAAAAAAAATTCATGAATTTTTTATGAAAATATAGTTCATTCTATAACATACACCATAAAATCAAAGTTTCATAATTTATATAAAATTCACTAAAAATCAAAAGCTTTCCAGCAAAATTTCAAACTTTTTATACAGAATTTTTAGAAAGTTTTCCAGTATGAAGTTTTGTAGCCCATTTAGTTTTAAGTGCAAAGTTCAAGTCGCTAGAAATTACTGTTTTTTTTTTTTTAATTTTTTTGAGGAGAGTATTGCGCACTTTCTTCCATGTAACGCATGATCAAAATCTATTTTTGCCGATAAAAATATCTAAAACGATACCAATATCAAGTGCGATATATACATATATAGGTAAAAAATATCGACCACGCTGGTTGTGTAGCAATATTAATTGTAATACAAAAAATATCTATAGACACCAATATCAATAAAGGAAAAAATATCGATAGTAAGATCATAGATTGCGGTCACAGTTTCTATAGAATTATCGATAGTGATACCGACAACACTAAATATTACAGTATTTACAACCACAGAAATATCGATAGCGATAACTATATCGATAACGCTAACAAAATCAACAATGATAACAATAACAATAACGATAGATAACAATATTAATAACAATAATAATATCGATAACGATAACAATATCAATAACTAAAACTATGTTAATAGCGACCCATAAAAAACTGTTAGTATTAAAAAAAGGTAAAATAAAACAAAAAATTTCAAAACACACGAAAGAACCGATATACTCTCGAAACTATGGGCCAAATATAGTAAAACTGCGTTTTTAATTTTTATGTTGATTTATTATGATTAATTATTACTTATTATGATTAATTCAAAAAATTATTTCAAAAAAATCAGTGCCATGTAGAATACGAACATAGGTACCAAATGAGAGAGAAAATTCTGTAGAATTTAAAAACAATAAAATTGTTTGGTTTACAGGGACGAATTAGTATTGGACATGCGAATTTAATAAATTTTATCATTTTAAGTTAGTAAAATTTGCAGGAAGAAATTCGATGAGGTTGTGCCTATATTAGTCCTAAAATGTTTTCAAAATAAATATTGCAAATTCACAAGGATATTAAGGCAAATAATTTGTAAATGACCTTTTCCATACCAGTTCGTCGTTATGCGCCAACAAATTTATTCTGTTTTAATTCTACCGAATTTTTTTTTCTTTTATATAATACCCTTATTGTTATCCTAAATTGCATCGAATTTTTTAAATAATTTTTTGTAATAATCATACTTTTTAATTTCAAAGTCCTCTTAAAAATCCTAACGTCAGAGAGAAACACTAAGTATGCAGTTTTACTATAATTTACACATAGTTTCGCGAATATATTCATGTGTAAAATTACTGTCGCACAGTATTAATAGTCGAAGTCTCCTGAAGAGAGGCAGAGTTTTCAGATCGAAAAATATTGATTTTCAAGAATTTTATACCACTTCTATGAAAAAGTGATTTTCCCCATATAAAATACATGAAAAGCATCAAGGGGTTTGAGGGAGTTCTATAAATATATATATATATTTTTTCTATTTAGATTCTAAATTTTAGAAAAATCCTAGGAGCTGAGAGCTTAACATTTTAAACTTTTTTTTTTTTTTACCACCCTAATGTACATATGTAACTACATAGGTATGATATATTTATGTTTTATGTGCGTTTTAATTGCAGTGGGAATTAGTTCAAAAAAGTCCGCTTGGAAAACATCAAGTCAAAGTAGGTTAAATTAACTACAGTTCAACTTAAGTGGCCTGGCGGGGCTAAAGCTTCAATGAAGAAAGAATTTATAAGAAATTTTAATGCAGCGGCTGCGCGCATATAAACCTACATAATAGGAGCTGAAGATGCCACTTTGTAGAAAAGAAGGAAAGGTCATCAAAAGCATTCGGCAAAAATAAAACACAAAGTAAGTGGCGCTTTAGTAGCTTGCTATATGTACATTTATAATAATACATATTTACATAAGTACCTACCTCCATATAAACCAACACAAAGTAGACCCTTTCTCTATTCGCATTCGTTTACTGGAAAATAATCACAATGAGCACTTTGAAGGTATGAAGGGGATTCGGTCACCATCGCATCTTGCGGAAAGTACCAACCATTGTTGCAACTGTTTGGCCAACTTTCACGAACAATGAGTATTCTCGGTGGGTTTTCCTCTCGCTTGCACCGCTGCTCTACACCAGCAAATAATGACGCTTTATACGTCTAAAGTGTGTCCCCATTAGAACATTTGAAGAAAATTGGCGTAAATCGTTTTGAATTTAGAAAAGCTTATCTACCTCTCAAAGTGCCGAGTAACGAGTGTGGAAGGGGTGACAATAAATGTAATATGAAGGGTGCAAAGTACACTTGAAAAATGGTTGAAGAAGTGCTTGGTGGTGATAAATTATACACCCATCACAAATTCGTTTTGAAAGGCGTTTGTGGAGGAATCAAATATTTTGATTAAAGGCGGAAATTATTATTTTTTAACGATAACAAAGGACACTAACGATGGTAGTGAGAAACGAATACTTAAGGAGTAAGATTTACTACTCAATACATTTAGTTGCCCTTTTCATATTTGGTAGACAACAAGAAGCGGTCAGTAAAAAATATGTGAGAGCTTCAAGGAGTGATCCAATCTACGTTTCCATAACTTTTTTTTTGTTCACATGATGAGTTAAGTTGGGAGAACCAATGCAAAAATTTCGACATTCTCATGATTCACCATCAAGGACATTTGGCTTCCAAGCTACAACGATATCGCAGGCCGATAAACTGAAAAGTTGGTATACCATTCAGGGACTGTTGCTGGGTAAGGATGTGATGTTGTCTTCACTACTTACATACATTTGGTGTACTTCTGGATAGATGGGCGCACAGTCAGCTCTGTGACCCAGGGTGGCTGGGTTCCTTTGGCCAAGCATTGGCAGGCATCGGATAGGGAAAGAAAAAATTTCTCTCCGCGTAGCATTCAACCAGGGACCGAACATAAAAGTTATTGATGAAAACTTTCATGGAAAAATTCACTATGAAGGAAATGTTCTACAACTAAGTGATACATACCAATCGATTTCTTTTTGCACCGAGACTAAAATTTTAAAATCAATTTTTATTTGCAATTTGTATGTAAAATTAAAAAAAAAATAACAATTATTTTTGATTTTTATATTATAAATTAATTATTAACATTTTTCGCAGTTAAGAAGGTGTTGGGAAACAAAAGTTTACTACGATTTATACAAATGACTTTTATAAGTATGATTTAAAAAATAAGGGTCAGTGACTGATTTTTAGTTAACTTTTACAAATAAAGGTCTTCGATAACTGTTATCTAAACATATAATTTAAAAATCCAAAATAACTGTTATTTGCAGATTGTTTGGATAAGAATCAAAAATAATTGTTATTTTGTATTTATAAAATAAAAGTCAGAAATTACGGTTATTTAAGATGTAATTAAATAAAAGTAAAAATTTAATTTTTAAAGAGCGATTTTTTTAGCAAAAGTTGTAACTGTTACGGTTGCCGCTTTCAACAATTTGGAACCAGTATTTACGGAAATATCGTAGTTATTGCATTTTTCGAAAATACCGTAATATGGCACGGGGCGTTGCTACCGTCCGATTTCGCCCATTTTCAAAACCAACTTACCTTGGAGAATTTCTTTAAGATATCTAAATTTTTGCTCGAGTTATCGTGTACACGGACAGAGCCGTTCAGACGGACAGACAGACATGCATGGCTTAATTAACTTCTCTCTTCAAAATTATTATACACTTGTGCATAAGTGCGCTCGGGAATAACAAAAAAAAAACACAAAAAAAACACAAAAAAAAACACAAAAAAAAACACAAAAAAAAAACACAAAAAAACCACATATAATAAACGTTTAAATGCATGTATAAAAACCGCATGTCGGCAAAGGTGCACGAGTCTTAAAATGGCAGGCAATTAAGTGCACGGCAATAAAATGGCAGTACACATAAGTTTTATATGTACAACTGAGTGCAAACAAAAGTCAACTTAGAAGCTACAGCGCAGCGCCAAGCCGCAAAACCGCAAGAACAAAATTTAACTCAGATAAAATACGATATTACATTTCCGTTAATGCACACCTCAGGCGATAAACAACGAAAATAGCTTTTTTTTTAGCTACAAAAAAAAGAGAGTTGCAAGCAAGGCACACGAAAAAAGTGTTAAAAAGCAACAAAATTCTCAAATCAGGTAGCAGACGCGTTAAAAGCGTCACAAATAATGTCGGAAGAATGAAGCTGCTAAACTGTAACAGTGCTAACCAGGGATGCCAACTCTTCGAAGGTCAATTACCTTAAATTCTAAAAAAAAATCCCCTGATTTGTAATGGCATTTCCCCAATTATTTCCTCTCATTCTTTAAAGCACTTGGTTCACTTTCTTAATAAAAAAAAATAAATTAATAAAAATTAGTGTAGTAGTTCTAATACAATGTTTTTAAAATTTAATTGATATAACAGAAAAGTATAGAGTTTTGGTAAAAAAAAAAACAGTATATTAAATTCCCCCAAAATTTCAAGTAATTCCCCCATTTCCCCACCAATGCTAGAATTCCACCTAAATCGGGGAATTCTCCTCCGGTTGGCATCCCTGGTGCTAACCAAATGGCTACAACAGTAACAACAACTGCCCATTAGTTTCTTTAGAACATACGAGCGATTCTACTAAAAGCTGCCATGAAAAAATAGAGACCACAACATGCAGGTCTCTGGCAGCGCCACACCGCTTGCTAGCCCCGACTCATGTAAGCAGTTTGACTTGGTAGGCAGCTTAGTTGTTGGTGTGAATGTTAGCTTGTTACATTGCATAAGTGCGAATATTTGACTGCTTAAGTGGCAAGTACACAAAAGTAATTTATTAGTCTGGCTTATAGAGTCACACACACTGAAGAAGTGTCAAAGCACTAAAGTGCTAAGGGAGCTAAGCAATGCCGCTACTCAAGTACTCGTCGTAGAGTCGAGTGAAGCTTCTGTTTGGCAAAGGAAATAAATCTAAGCAGAGCTTCTACAAATAGTAGATAGTACATGCACGGCAACAAAGCAACAGGGAATTTATGTATGGTGAGAGAGAGAGAGAAGACAATCAAATGCTAAGCATAACCGATGGCCTTGCAAGTGTAAGTATGTGTCTTAAGTGCCCTCGACTGGTATACAGCGACTTTAAAGTAGCTAAAGTTAAGCGCCAAATATGCAAATAAACAAAACACAAAAAGTATATTATTTGTGTTCTATGCTTTGTGTATTATGAAACTTTGCACATGTTGAACGCTTTGAAAGCCAGACCTTTTTGTTTGCCTCCTCAAAGTAAGAAAGTGCACAGAAATATGCCAAACGATAGGAATGCAAGTAATAAATACTTGAGCAGAAGAGTAAGAAGTAATACCAAAAGAAAACACACAAAACTAAATGTGAGAAAAAATTTCAGTTTGAAAACAAAATGTTGCTAACTTAAGCTTCACGACTTGGTGATGTTTTGCTATGCATTTGCTCAATTTGGTAAATACCCCTATCGCCTTACTAAAGCATTCTAAAGTGGAATGGGGAATGAAAGTGCTGTTGAAGTTAGTTGATCGGCGTTATTCAATTCCGGCCCTTGCGTATGTATTCGCGCCATCGTGGGCAAGTGTATCTGCCCACGTGGTCTTTTCATAAAACAAAGTTTATTGGTTTGATCAGGGACCGAACATAACAGTTATTGATGAAAACTGTCATGGAGAAGTTCACTATGAAGGATCGCCACTTCGCTGCTAGCTAATGTTTGAGTTCCGGTCGCTTAACGAAAAATTTTGCATGTGAAAGCAAAAACGAAGTTAGCTAGCACGGATAGACGTTAGCGAGTTTGGTTGTACCTCATTGAGTTCGTTCGTTTCGCCACTCGCTAACTGTTGGCGAATCGATGACGGCTATTATACAACTAAGTGATACATACTCAAATTAGAAAATAAATTTTTATTTGCAATTTTTATGCAAAATTAGAAAAAATAACAATCATTTTTGTTTTTTTTATATTATAAATCCATTATTTATAAAAGTCATCAATAAAAATTACTCAGTGACTTTTACTTTTAAAAGCCATCAATATAAATCAGTCACCGACTTTTATTTTTTAAATTATGCGTATAAAAGTCATTAACATTTTTGGCAGTTAAGGTGTTGGGAAACAAAAGTTTACTACGACTTATACAAATGACTTTTATAATTACGATTTAAAAAATAAAGGTCAGTGACTGATTTTTATTTATGATAAAAGTTTATAACTGTTATCTAAGACAAATAATTTAAAAATGAAAACTAACTGTTATTTGCAGATTATTTAAATAAAAATCAAAAATAATTGTTATGTTCTATTTATAAAATAAAAGTAAAAATTAACGGTTATTTAAAAAGTAATTAAATAAAAGTAAAAAAATAGTTGTTAAAGAGCGATTTTTTAATAAAAGTTGTAACTGTTACGGTCCCTGGTAACGATTCAATTGTCTGACATAAAGCAGGACTGAGAAAAACTAAAACTTACGAATCTTAGATTAAGGGAACATTTGGTCGATCATGTTGTGATACATAGATGAAGGAAGGAACGCTTGCAATTTTTTGGAGGTACGTACGCTACAATGGCCAACGACAATCGCTGGTCGATGCAAATGGCATCGATATATTCAGCCGCTAAATCCACTTCGTATTTTTTTCGTTACCAAGCAGGATACGGAAGCACAGCGAATGGGTCTGGTCAACCACACTCTTATACATAACTCACTCATCGAGTCCGTTCTCTACATAGTATATGACGCATGATCAGAGTGTTCGAGGGCAAGATTCTGCGGAAACTTACGGCCTCCGCTGCTATGGAAAAACGAGGTGTTGAGGGACTTGGCTTCAGTTAGTATTTCCAATTGGCGTCCGTTGGCACAAAAGGGAAATGACTGGGACATCAGAAAAGTTCTCTGTGGCCACCGAGTGAGTTGTTAATAGCTGCAGCCCGTTTAACCTACATACATACATACATATGTGTAGTTCCATACGTATGTAAAATAAAAGAAAAAAAATAAGTAAAGGCTTTTAAGACGTGCATACACAAACAAGGTTTTGTATGTATTTATGTGTAGAAATTCATATTTGTTTATTTATTTTCAAGCGGTTATCTTGAAGGTGAAGCATGTTAATTAGCGTATGTATATTAAGGAATATAACACGCATAGCAAATAATGCGCAAAACCAATAAAAACAAACCGCATACAACTCAATATAAACAACAAACAAATAATAACACTGGTCAACAGGCGTTTAGGCGCCAACTTAAGACTTTATACGAATTACATAAATAGAACAAATATTACTTTCCTCCATGTTGCTTTCTAGATTTTGATTTCTACAGAAAAACACAAAATTGTATCAAGAAGCGTTGCATTTGCTACATTACTATGCACATAAAAACTTTCTCTTTCGCGACTTTCGTGAATGAGGTGTTGTGAAGCAATCACGTTCATTGAACTTAAGAAATCTGCATCCTCTATTAATATTCTTATTTGTGGGTCATCGAAAATTCCCGCATTTTTCTTTTCTGTGGTTACACCAGCAATTTTTTTTTCCTATAGCACAAGAAAAACATTGCCCATTTTGCCCAATATATTCAACTGGCAATATAATTTTATTGCTTAAAATTAAAAGTGGATTTACGGCATTCTGCCAGGCTATTTCTAGAATAAAGTCATCATAGTACATTTGAATAAAAAAAAAAACAATAAAATTTCCTGGAACGTCAGTTTTGTATCTGGCCCCCAAGTCCTTTTCTTTCCATTCCTTCGAAATCACTGTCACTGCACACTTCATTAAAAATTTCTTCGTATTATGGGTCACAGTTGGAACAAAGTGATGGAATGGGTACTTCTTCTAAATGTGGTAAGAGTTTTCCAGCGGATTATAAGTATTGATAAATATTTTCTTAACCGACTTCAAAAAAAGGAAGAGGTTATCAATTCGTATTTTTTTTTTATTTTTTTACTGGAAAGGTGGTACCCCAAGGGTGATACCTTAACGGTGGTCTCATACTATTTTGGTTTAGTTCAGATGGTTGGATCATGAAGAAACTAACGGTACCCCTAAATTTGTAAATGCGGACTAGCTTTTAACCGCAGTTCCGCCCGCATAAGGTTCGATTGGGATTTAAAATTGAACAAAAAATAAAAAATTTGAGAACGAAACTTTTATTTATATAAATGTATGTACATTTACTAATTATTTTTATGAGTGGCCAATCTCTTAAAAAAAAATTGTCTGAATAAAAAAAAACTAAGACATTTTTTTGATATCAACATCTCATTGTTAGATATAAATAATAATAATAATAATAATAATAATAATAATAATAATAATAATAATAATAATAATAATAATAATAATAATAATAATAATAATAGATTGGCGCTTACACATATGTTAGTGTTTGGCCGAGCTTCTCCTCCGAATTGTGGCGTGCGCCTTGATGTTTTCACGCAAAGTGGAGAGACCTACAAGTTTTACGCCGACTCCGAACGGCGATTGCATTTTTATGAGAAGCTGTTTTTCATGGCAGAAAAACAGTCGTAGGTTTGCCATTGCCTGCCAAGGGACGACCACTGTTAAGAAAGAACCTTTTTTATATATTTTTTTTTGCGATGTTGCTTTGACCAGGGTTTGAACCCAGGTGCTGCGGAGTGGAAGCGCGCACTGCTTACCACTACACCACAGCGGCCGATATATTAATCTAGCTTAATAATACTAATATTTTGGCGCTCACAATTTTTTTAGCCGAGTAAAGGCAAACGATACTCCATTGTGGAAATGGTCACCTTAATTTAATTTGATTCTTCAAACAGGTGTCATCCTCTTCAAAACTTGTTTCTTAATAAAGCTTTTCTCAAACCGTTTCGTTTGACATCCACATTTTAATATTACATTAAAGTAACTGATTCAATTTAATTAGACTTTTAAACAGGGGGCAACAACCTAAAAAAAATATTTTCGATATAAGTCGTATTAAGCATCCTTTTTTAAAAGGTGGCAGCCCCCTTTGAACATATTTACGAACCAAAGCTTTCTAAGTTCTCATTGTTGTAAAACTTCATCAAAATTATTAATAGAGCTTGACTTTTTAAATTGGTTTCAATCCTCTCAAAACAAATTTCGAAATCAATCTTTTCTAAATTTTGTTCGTTTGGCATCCATATTATAAAATTTCGATCTACTTATAATTTTGAGTAAAACTTAGCTTTTTAGGCAGGTGGCATCCCTCTATGATATATGTATGCTAAATTTTATACAAAAAAAAAGTGTGGCAGCTTCCTTAAAAAAAATAAATAAATAAATAAACTGAAATACCTCCAGCCGTTTTAGCGTGAAAGAGCAACAACTTCTTTGCGATGAAGACCTGACATTAAAATGCTCCTTTTTCTTTTTATTTAAAGAAACGTAGGAAAAAAATTAACATTTTTAGTGTATTCAATGAATCCCTAATACCAAACCATTAACGATATTCCGTCACCATTTTTTTTTTTTTTTTTTAGATTGTTGACCTGTGTAATGATTAAGGAAAGCAAAAAAATATATGCAAGTAAATAGAAAACTCAACTAATGTGAAAACCAAAACAAATAATGTGACGGAGTAATTGAGAAAACGAGAAAATAAAAAAAAAAAAAAGTACATAGCCGTTTAGTGTTATATGTATGAATACTCATTACTGTTTGAATATGCGCCAACTGTTGCAATGTATCGGCGTTAATCAGCTATAGGCGCATGTGATATTAAAACGTAAAAATGTCAAAAGCGCGCCATTGATTGCAAATTGGAATTGTATGTTTTAATTCTAATTTTAGCTAAGAATTTAAAAAATGTAATTGCATTAAGCACGCGATAATTTATTTTTTAATTTATTTTTTTTTCTCATTCGCTTTGGTTAGCGTGCCGTTCATCAACCCTTCAAAATCTCGCAAACCTGTATAATTAATTTTTAATTTTTATGTTATATATCAAGCCGTTGTTACAACATTACAGCGGTTTTTTTTTTTAATTTCAAATGAGCTTACAAGCAGCTGGTCGAATTTGATGCGAAAAACTCGAGCAGGAAGTAAATAATGCTTGATGTAAAATATTGCAACGAAAATACATTTGATACACGTTTTCCAAACAGATTTGATAAGAATTTAAATACATTTAAAACATTTACTTCCTAATAATGATACTTTTAGAATTTTTGATAAGTATTTCATAAAAGTTAATTTGCTTTTTATTGTTTATTTCTTTTTTTTATGTGAATTTGCGGTCAAAGGTATTACTTAACTTGCGTTGGCAAACCTTTGGGAGGACATAAAATGCTTGAAAATTTCAATGACGTCAAATATTTGGTATAAAATGCTCTGCACAAGGCTACGTTGAAGAAAATTTTCAAGAAAAATCAGGCAACGTACTTTTAAAAACTTTCTGATGGATGCAGATGTGGGCGGACCCATGGGACCTCGCGTACAAAACGTTGATGGATTCGTATGTTCACAGAATAAGAGCAAGCAAGGTCCCATCTTATGGAACATAATGTACGACGGCGTCTTAAAACTTAAAATGCCTGAAAATACCAAAGTGGCATTACAATCGTGGCTTTAGAAAAATGATTAGATCTTCTTCATGCCGTCCATCACGATGCATTGTCTAACGGAAGCAAAGCTGGAGCTTGCTAATCAGGTTGAGGAAGTTATGTTATTAGGCACTATACTAATACCGAATGAATCAGTAGTAATACCGATTGTAGGCGATCATAGGGTAAGGTCTGAGCCGCATATTGAGTATCTATCAGTGTCAGGAGCACTTAAAATAATAAGGTGAATTTCAACCCCATTCAATTTGAATTAAAAATGGCTTTGGTTGAAATTCACTCTGAAGTGAATTATACAACCTGCCTGAGTAGCTGAAAAGGCAGTAAGGGTAACCGAACATAAGTAGGGGCCCAAGCGAGGCCAGAAGACAGTTAATTTCGAACGTAACAAACTCAGGTATGTTATACGCAGCTCCAGTGTCGTCGTGCGCAAAAATTCGGCCTTAAACACGTTTCGGCAAAATACAGCGTAACTGCTTTAGGAATAGCTTGTGCCTATCCCACGGTGTCCGATTGTCCGTGTTAGCTTGCAAAGTGCCAATAGATCTTCTGGCATGCGAAATTACTCAGCTTTAAACAATAAGCATCGAACTGCCGCCGGTTGAAGCGAAGAAAAACGCAAGACGTAGTACTCTGGCTGATTGGAAAAGTAGATGGCATCCGTCTACAAAAGGACGCTGGACGTATAGCGTAACTCCTGATATTGCAAAATTGCCACGGCTTTTTAACAAAATATTTGTATAACCGCAAAAGAAGAGACGCTGCCTTTTTAAACTTCGAGTTCCGTTGGGACGAAAAACCACTGCATGCTATTTTAACGTCCGTGTTTCCTAGGCAGAAAATAAGGAGGGGCACCCACCGCACGAATGGCGCCGTAGAAGGGCGCAAATGAACCCAAAAAGGCAAAGAAAATTTGTGACCAAAGGAATACGCAAACATTTCAGGAAGGAAATTGACAAGTAAGGTTAACCTGTCAGAATATTTTCTGTACATATATAACTAAGAATGAATCAGTATTGAAGCCTTAAAGACGAGGAAATTTCAGATGAAAGCTCTGTCAAGAACGCATCCGTAAAAGAGCGAAGTAAACTGCTGAAACTAGTTTTTACTTTATAATGGACAAGGAAACTTATGTTTCAGTGAATTTTACCTCATCTTTCTGAACAGAACTTTCACACAGCCGCATCTAGAGGAAATGCCACTAACGAAATTTTGAACAAAAAAGCGACAAAATTTCAAGGAAAATTCTTATTTGTGGCATCGCGGAAAATCAACAGTGATTTAACCAAACCAAAACTTTATTCAAAACTGCGTTTTTCACAGGTTTTGGTAGGATGTATTAAAATACACCTTCAATAAAAATTTTTAAGTGTTATTACCAAAAACAACTGAGTTACATGCCACTTTTTAAAAAGGTCTACATGTTTTTGGTACTGATTTTATAATGTTTTTTTTTTTTTGCTTCTCCTGTAAAATAAAAAATTTGTTGGTTGCCTTTGTGAATTAGGGTGACGATATGTGCTTGCATAAGTATTTGAAGGAATGTTTAAGAAGAGACTGGTTCAATTCTTATGCTTACATGAAGTATTTACTTTTTTAATCGCCTCGCTTCATGACACTAAGGACTACGCTTTTTAAGTCTCAAAATTTTATTTCTTACTAAAATATCAAACTGCGCCGTTGCACTTACAAATCATTTTTTTTTTTTTATTTCAACTGAAGTTTTGTTCGAAATTTTTGCTCGTTTAGTTCGTTACCCCCGATTTGGTTTTTATTGACATGCATTTTCAACTTACTATCTCCTTTCTGCTTCGGTTTCTTCATTTATTAGCGCTTAAACTGCAGAAGTGGTGTGTCACGTGTTTGCATTTAAGACCCCCATGTGTGCATTTTTTTCTTATTTTTGGGTTTTGTTATTTTGGTTGTTGCGTTCGCAACTTTCTTATCCGACGCAAAAAAAAAAGTTCCTTCTTTCTTACTTATGCTAATTTTCTTTGTTACGCTACGCTTTGCATATTAAGTTTATTTCTGTATTGCAGTTGATTTTTTTTTTTTAATTTTGTGTTGCAATTATAGATACAGTCAGTCCATAAAGTTTAGGTGTTTTTCGCTAATTTTTTATAAATTCTGCAAATTTTCATTTAATTATTGCACTTTTTATTTACACACTTTAGTAAAAAGTTGAGTGCGCATTAAATTTTAGTATAACAATTGGCATGTCTGAGGAAGCTAAGACTTACCATTGATTTTTGGAATGTTCTCTAATTTTGTACAACTCTGATTTTTGGGATTTTCGTTGTAGAATTAACCATATTTTTAATAAAAATTTGGCGAAAATTAAAATATTTAAAAAATAGTTGCCCGTATTGCAAAAAATCGCTGTACCTAAACTTTGTTGATTTACTGTACATACGTTTTGTCGAAGTGTGCATGACCGCTGCAAAATTGCATGACTGTAATTTCGCTTTATCTTCATTATTATTTTT
Source organism: Rhagoletis zephyria (assembly GCF_001687245.7). Classification (NCBI taxonomy): domain Eukaryota; kingdom Metazoa; phylum Arthropoda; class Insecta; order Diptera; family Tephritidae; genus Rhagoletis; species Rhagoletis zephyria. Next base: position 5,872 of record NW_016165405.1, on the reverse strand, counting down.
TTTTTGTTCTTCGTTGCGCTCCACTTTTGTTACGGGTGTGGCGAAAGTTATTTGAAGCGAATAGGTTTTAGCTGGCATTGTTGTAAATAAAAATTTCATCGCATTTAATGTGTAACTGAACTGTTTGCTATAAATACTATTGCATGATTTTTTCTGCGAGTTTGTTTATCAGAAGTTCAAACGAAGCAAAGAGAATAACAGTAAAGAATACATAATTTGCATCATTTATAAACCATTTTGCATAAATCCATGGGGCAACGCACGATATCAAAAGCTTTAGCTTGCATCTGAAGGTTAAAAAAGGAGGCGGGGCTGGAAGTTCCAACTTGCCTCTTTAAACAATTTTATTTTTTGAAAAAAATAAAAACTGTTGGGGGTAACTTCTCAATAGTTCTAGGGCTCCTGAAAATGAAAAAAGGTTTGCAAATTTGCGCAAAAGAGGTTTTTTTTGCAAAAGGCGAAAAAGTGTTTTGCTCAAAAATAAGAAAGAAACTGTTCTGAGTCGCTTTTTCATAGTTATAGAGTTCCTAATAGGTAAACAATTCTCCAAAAATTAGGCCGAAACAAATTGTTACAAAAAAATTATGTTTGAAGAAATAAAAACTGTTTGAGGTAATTTTTCAATAGCTCTAGAGTTTCTGTAAAGGAAAAAAAAACTTCCGCAAAATTACGCTGAGAAAAATGTTTCAAATGTTTGAAAAAATGTTTAAGAATAAAAATTGTTCTAAGTAGCTTTTCAATAATTATTGAGTTCCAGAAAAGAAAAAAAAAAGTTCTGCAACATTAGGCCGGAGCAAATTTTTACAAAAAGTCGAAAAAATTAATGTTTCCAAAAACTATTCTGGGTAACTCTTCAATAGTTCTAGAGTTCCTGGAAAGGAAAAAAAGTCCTGCAAAGTTACGCGAAAAAAACTTTTTTTTTTTAAACCCGAAAAAAAAATATTAATATTTGAAAAAAAGAAGAATAAACCCGGTTAGGAGCAGCTTTTCAATAATTCTACAGTTCCCGCAAAGGAAAAAAGTCTTGCAAAATAAGGCCGAAACAAATTTTTACAAAAAGTGGAAAAACTTAATGTTTGGCAAAAAAAAAAAACTGTTCTGGGCAACTTTTCAAAAGCTCTAGAGTTCCTGAATAGGAAAACAAAAGTGCTGCAAAGTTGCGCCGAAAAAAATTGTATTAAAAAAAGTCGAAAAAATGTAATGTTTGAAAAAAGCAAATATAAAAACTGGCAAAAATAATAATTGTTTCTTAGTTAATAGTGTAGCCTCATTGACGGAAAAAAACAATAATAACAATAAACGTACAATTACTCTGTTAAATCAGGTCCGATACATCAGGTTTATCTACACCTATTTTTGTATGCTTTCGACCTTTTATATACTTCTCTGTAGTTAGATAGTTGATTATGTATGATTATAACTTTTATCACAGCCATTATCTGTTCAGAAAACATTCGATGGAAATGTGCATATGCTTGCAAATATTGTAAAAAAAGCAAAATATAGCAACCAGTGGGAATGAATATTTTTTTATTAATAAATTAATTTCCTGCACATGACACATGAAAGTATGCTTAGGAGCACCTAATTGCCAACATTCTAATTGAATTTAATAGTCAAACGTTGAATGCAGCCAGATGAATTATAGGTTCCCGCTATATATACGAATAATTTATAGTTTTACGAGACATATGAACACGTATACAAACTCGCATATGTATGTACATACAAATTGGTTGCTACTTTTCGCATCGCAGCTGCGAATTGTCGAAGCTGTTGAATGCCTGTCAAGTGTCAGTCACACCACAGACACAAATCAAAGCACAGTCATTCGTTTAATACTAGTGCCGGATGGCAATAAAATTTTTGCAAAAGTCATAAAGACAATAAACATTAACAATTTTCAAAAAGTTCGCCATACTCATAAATCTTCAAATTAACCATATACATACATACATACATATGTACATATAAACGTACGTATAAATAGTACTCATATGTAAGTGCAATAGCATCATGTGATGTGGGCACAAATATTTATTTGTGGTACATCAATTTATGGCATAAAACAAATTTAGCAGTGCTAACAATTTTGAACTAAGTATTTTTTTTTTATTCTTAAATTTTATTTTTACTAATTTTTATTCATTTTTCGATCTCTGCTAGATCTAGAACTATTGAAAAACTACTCGGTACAGTTTTTATTTTTATTTTTTGTTTTTCACCGTTTCACTTTTTCGCCATTTAAAACAAAAAATTGCAGAACTCTTCCTTTACATAAAATCTACAACAATTGAAAAGCTACTCAGAACAGTTTTAATTTTTATTTTTTCGAAAACTAAACTTTTCAACTTTTTTAAAATAACTTTTTTTTCGGCGTAATTTGGCAGAACGTTCTTTTCCTATTCAGAAAATCTAGAACCATTGCGCAATTTTTTCTGCATAATTTTTTTTCCTCTTCAGCAACTCGTAAAACTATTGAAAAGCTACTCAGAACAGTTTTAATTTAAATTCTTTTTTTTTTTTCAAAAACTAAACTTTTTCCACTTTTTTCTACGTAATTTGACAGAACTTTACTTGCAAAAGTACTGAGAGCAGATTTATTTATTTTATTATTTAACATTGAACTTTTTCGACGTTTTTGAAAAAAATTGCAGATTTTTTTTCAGGAACTCTAGAGCTACTCAGAACAGTTTTAATTTTTATTTTATTTTTCAAAAACTCTACTCTTTCAACTTTTTTGAAAAAAAAAATAAAATTTTAGCGTAATTTTCCAGAACTTGTTTCCTTTTCAGGAACTCTTACAGGCTAACCTAATATTCGCGGCTTGCGTTTTGGTACGCATGCCGTCGAATTTGTTTTTTTGCGACACCCGAAATTGACTTGCATGCGTTTGCATTTGATTTCATTGNGTTGATCTCATACAAGTTGCATGTGCATGAGAAATTTTTGACAATAAATTGGCGGCGTGCGTGAATATTAGGTTAGCCTGTTAAAGCTAGTCAGAAGTGTTTTTTATTTGCCTACTTGAGACATATCGTAAACTGCGTGAATATGGCATACAAACTTTTTTAAACTTTTTTTTTATATTTTTTTGTCAAAATATCCAGTGCTTTTTTGTCTTCTTGCGTCAGTTCGTATGCGCCCAGATAAGAACAAGAAATTATGTAATTCTATTCAAACCTTTATATTGTGCTTCTGTGTTTCTTTCCGTGAAAGCTGAGTACATACAAATTCGCTTGATCGCTTACCTGAAATCAAAAATTAAAACAAAATATAATTAGTATATGTATGTATACATATATTCTTTTATAAGTTATAAATAAACAAAAATTTTAAAATCTATGTACAAACTTATTTCTCAAAAGTATTTTTGTATTACAACAATATTTTTTCAAATTCAATGATTGAGACCTTATTTTCTGCTTCTGGCAGCTATCGCCTCCTCGCGAATTTCAGGGTGCCAGGACTCCCTGGATCTTTGCACAGAAAAAAAAACGCATGAAACTTTAACTGAAAATGTGCTACACAGTACATACATATATATATCACGCATATAAATGTAGACCGAAAATGCAAGCAAATAAGTTCAAACGGCTTTATAAATTTAAATTTCGTATTTAGATGGCGAAAAAAAAAATTATGAAAACGCAAAAAAGGTGGAGAGAAGAACTGTAAAATTAAATTATGTGTGGATTACTAGTAAAAATATTATATGAGTAAAAAATCTGCCACATCCGATATGTCACGTCCGTTATCACATTTTAATTCAAAATTAAAACAAGAATGAATTGCCTTTGATTGAAAATGAATTGGTTGTAAGGATCCGTAACTTGACTTGATGATGGCAAATTTTTTATAAGTGACTCTTAAGTCGTATGAATGTCACGTCTGACATCATGAAAACATCTACATACTAGAAAGTCACTTTGGATAAAAAAAACTTTCCACAAATCTCAACCGATTTCGATCATTTTTTTCGTTATTCGTTTTACTATTAGGACGTGTTGCACTTTTTATGCACCGAGTTGTAGCACGCTCCGCTAACCAGTCAGCCACAGCGTCTTTAGTTTGACCAGAATGTGCATGTGTAATAAGAATTTTTTTTTTCATTTGTGCAAATTTTTTAGGGTACCAGCGATCTAAGTTATATTACATACAATAATTATTGTCATTTAACTAAAGTGAAAGCCTTAAGTTTTTTGTCTAATCTTGGTTAATAGGACTATGTTCAAACAGGCCAATTAGCTGAAGCAATTAAGCTTTAAATTGCGGCATTGATTTTGGTGTTCACACACGCGTCAGCTGCGCAATTAGCGACACGAAATCAATTGCTGGATTACCTACTTTGATGGAAAAGTTGGTACAATCGTATCGTTATTTAGTTTGAAAGTACATTCGGTACAAACACAATTTTAGGTACATTTGTAACGTAGCCAAATAACTTCGCAGGAAATCAGTTCTTATTTTTATTGACATTTCAATGCATTTTCTGGTGCGGCCGTCTGGCCTAATAGCTTACCTCCTTTGTGAAGGGGCATACAAATGATAAAGAAGGGTGGTCAAAGTAACGCAACTGTAGTTGATTTCGCCAGATAGACGGGAAATATTTATTTTTAAAACGTCAGATCGAAGAACTGGGAGCAAAGTGATTCACCTTTTCTACAACATAGTTTTGTCTCGCGCTGCTCTAAGATTTAGGTACATCTATCTACTTTTAGGTAAAGTTTTTCGGAAATTAGGTACAATTTTATAATTCAATTTTCCGTCCCTGATGGAATATCAGGTGCAATAAACATACCTCCAAGTTAAAATTAAACATGACTAGCAGAGTTGCATAGAAAATCTGACACAAATTTATTGCCAATTAATTTTAAATTAATTCCTTATTAAGATTCCTTTATATTTTATAGTGTCCTTCAGCCCAATAAATACACTAAGGCAAGACAATGGAACGATAAGCTGTATGTACTTTAGAACGGCAGAGACATTGTGCAGCGAATTAAAATACATATAGCGGATCCGCACGAAAGCTCCAGTACTGAAAGAATACATACAAGGTGGGGTATCCGCTGGTGCTAACAGAGGAAGAGGGAGGCCTCCTCTCCGATGGAAAGTACAGGTTGAGAAGGACTTACTTCATTTTGCCTGCTTTATTGGACTCGGCTAAAATCGCTTAGGTGATTACAGTGCCATAAAGAATATATATTTTATATAGAATAGTGACTACCAGGCGCACGGTAAAACCTGTCTATGTACAACGCTGCTATATGTATAGTCTTAGTTGCTTTCTCCGTGCACTTAAAAGAAGGCTGACGGAAACGCGAAAATTCTATGTAACGATTGCTGGCGCTTTGTGAGCTCCAACAATTTCGAATATTTGGAACATCATGCAAAAAATTTTGAGCACAATAAACAAAAATTTGATTTTCTTACTCGAAGTAATCGCTTGCTACTTAGCCAACTGACTAACATGGAGCTTGATTCGGAATCTAAATTCACTAGAAATGCAAGGCGTTTTAAATTCTTTCTTGGCTTAACCGCAAACTTATTCCTTACAGCCGTTTCATATCCATACATCACAAAAAAATGTTAAAAGAGAGCTCGCATCCACATGTTACGCATTCTCTCAAGTCAAAGCCTATACAAAAATAACTCTTAACTCTACTTAATGTCTGCAGATAACACTGACACAGAAACATACAAACACATATCTCACCTCAGAAACTCAACCAAGGCAAAAGCCCTTTTCATTTACCTGTTTGACATGCTCGCGCTTCGCAAAATCAATCTGGCCGGGGTTATGATCAGCAATGGCCAATCGTTCGGTGGCTTGCAAAGGTGCAAACGCCGTCGGCGGAGTTGTTGTATA
>NW_016165404.1:17161-27719 GCF_001687245.7 Rhagoletis zephyria | reverse complement strand
GGATCCGCCCCTGGCCGCTGCCAATCCGTAACGTGACATCAGTCAAGTGCAACTCCTGCGCATCACGCGAGATTGGATGAGGAACTTCGAGGGCCCGTGTTGCGCTGCACTGTCGAATACCCCAATTTCGACGCCACCACCGGGCGGCACTCTCCACAGCAGCGCGCACAGCCAATGGCAGCACGGCAACAACACACCCAACCACAAATGAAAGCTCCTTCAATTCAACTGTGACGGACTTCAGAGCAAGATCGAGGAGATAACCGTCTTTATGGGAAGGCATGGTATATTGATAACTGCGGTCCAAGAGACGAAGTTGTACAGCAGTTGTTGAATTGCGCCGAGTACAAACTGCACCCTCGAGATCTTGAGCGAGATAATGGTGGAGGCTTAGCATTCGTCACGCGCCACACCGTGCAGTATCGTCTTATCGAAGCAGACATAGACCGAATGGATACCACCCTAGAATGTCAAGGCATTGCTATCCGGTCAGGCGATGTCGAGCTCGAAATATTTAACTTGTATATACCCTCGGTCACTAGCTGGCAGGATATCACCCAGATGTAGGTGAGCTCCTCAGAGGTGAAACCCGTATGGTAGCTGGTGACTTTGATGCGCACCACGACCTTTGGCATTCAAGCCTGTCAAACGATCGCAGGGAAATAGACTTGGCTTAGCAGATAAGACAATTCCATATTCTGCACACAATATTCTGCCCAAAGTCATTTCCATCGATAAATCAACCGATTTTGCTTCAGCGGNGAACGACGACGCTCCCACCAGTATCTGTAGCTCACCAGAAATAAAAATAGTCAATAACAATATCCTGACTTTGGCATCAAACCATCTGCCCAAAGTCATTTCCATCGATAAATCAACCGATTTTGCTTCAGCGGAACACCGTACCTATATCAACTTTTTGAAAGCTGACTGGAAAGACTTCACGGAATTTACTGAGAGCACCTTCGCTGCACTCCCGACACCAACCGACGTCCCACGTGGGGAACTTAAGTTCCGCAGGATTGTCACTGCTGCTGCAGCTTGCTTCGTACCAGCAGAATCCATTCCGGACTCTCGTCCAAACTTCCCTGCTGCAGCGGCTGTTCAAGCTGATGACCGTAGTAGTCTTCGTCAGGCCGATTCCGGAAATCCCCGTAGCAGGGATCTCAACGCGGAGATTCGGCACAATCCGACAAAGCACGACGACATGATCGAAATTTCTTTCGGCAACTATGCTGCGTCGAACCCGGATCGATGCGCGAGCTATTTTAGCCGGCAATTCACACTGCATCCTCCGGTGTACGAAGCCTCGCATCGAGTGTCCAGAAGGCTGCACAAACTGCCAACAACCTGTGCCCCTCTTGCTTTCACTAGCGGCGAAGTTCGGGGGGCCACCGGGAAGACGAAAGCATCTAAAGCCATGGGACCCGACGGAATATGTATGTTGAAGCTGAAAAATTTGGGTCCTGAAGGAGTAGCGTACCTAACGGAGGTCCTCAATCTGTCAACGGCAACTGTCGTCATCATAGACATCTGAAAGATGGGGAGAGTTGTCCCACTGCTCAAATCGGGAAACCAACCAACAAAGGAGTCTCATATCGTCTGATAACACTCCTTTCACTGGTAGCGAAGACACTAGAGGCTTTGCTACTCTCGCATTTCACGAACGACCTGACCCCAGCGAAGCATCAGCATGGTTTCCGTAAAGTTCACATTACAACAACCGCACTTAACGCCATAAACACGCAGATAACACGTGGCCTAAACCGCAACTGTCCCTGTGAGAGAACTATACTAGTAGCGTTGGACCTGTCAAAGGCGCTGGACCTGTCAAAGGCGTTTGACACCATTAGCCAGTCCACACTGCTTTTTGATAATGGCGCCTGGAAATGGAATTTTTGACTTGTGTTCGAAAGTAAACGGGTATCTCTTAGATTTTTCTCGCTTCTTCACTGCCCTCTCCCCTACAAAATCTTCTGCGACCCTGTTCACCACCTGGACGAAGGAAGTCAGACAGCCGCTGGAAAAAAATATATATACATATATTAAAAAAAAAATTATAACCCTTACTAAGTAGATTTCTCCTGTTTGTGTTACCGAAGAAGAGTAGCGCCTCAACTTTTGCACAGATCACTTTCTGCGTTTGCGGCCTTCGGCCTCGCTTAGGAATTCTTCTTTCCGTGTTGCCGAACAAGACAGGCGCCATACCTTTTGCACAGAATGCCTTCTGCGTTGGCGGCCATCGGCCACGATTGGGGGTCTTAACCCTTACTAAGTAGAATTCTAGTTTCTGTGTTGCCGAAGAAGAGGGGCGCCACACCTTTTGCACAGAAAGCGTTCTGCATTGGCGGCCTTCGGCCGCGCTTAGCGACTATAACCCCTACTAAGTAGAATTCTCCTTTCTGTATTGCCGATGAAGAAAAACGCGCTTAGGGATTATACTCCTTACTATGTAGAATTTTACTATCTGTCTTGCCGAAGAAGAGGGACGCAACATCTTTTGCATAGAACACCTTCTGCGTTGGTGGCCTCCGGCCACGATTGGGGGTCTTAACCCTTACTAAGTAGAATTCCCCTTTCTGTGTTGCCGAAGAAGAGGGGCGCCACACCTTTTGCACAGAAAGCGTTCTGCATTGGCGGCCTTCGGCTGCGCTTAGCGACTATAACCCCTACTAAGTGGAATTCGCCTTTCTGTATTGCCGATGAAGAGGGGCGCGCTTAGGGATTATACCCCTAACTAAGTAGAATTCCCCTTTCTGTGTTGCTGAAGAAGAGGAGCGCAACACCCTATGCACAGAAAACCTTTTACGTTGGCGGCCTTCGGCCCTGCTTAGGGATTTTTACCCTTACTAAGTGGAATTATCCTTTCTGTGTTGGCGAAGAAGAAGGGCGCAACACCTTTTGCACAGAACACCTTCTGCTTTGTCGGCCTTCGGCCAGGCTCTAGGAATTATTCCCCCGTGCCTTAAATCACCCTTTATTACCCTTTATTTGTTGGCGGGAAAGACGGGCAGGAGTCTTTTTGCGCAGAACTTTTTTCTGCGTAAGCGGCCTTCGGCCGCGCTTAGGGATTATAACCCTTACTAAGTGGAATTCTCCTTTCCGTGATGCCGGAAAAGAGGGGCGGAAGTCTTTTTGCGCAGAACTTTTTTCTGCGCATGCCGCCTTTGGCCTCGCTGAGTAATTATAACCCTCACTAAGTAGAATTCTCCTTTCCGTGATGCCGTAAAAGAGGGGCGGAAGTCTTTTTGGGCAGAACTTTTTTCTGCGTAAGCGGCCTTCGGCCGCCCTTAGGCATTATAACCCTTACTAAGCAGAATTCTCCTTTCCGTGATGCCGGAAAAGAGGGGCGGAAGTCTTTTTCGGCAGAACTTTTTTCTGCGTAAGCGGCCTTCGGTCGCGCTTAGGGATTATAACCCTTACTAAGCAGAATTCTCCTTTCCGTGATGCCGGAAAAGAGGGGCGGAAGTCTTTTTCGGCAGAACTTTTTTCTGCGTAAGCGGCCTTCGGCCGCGCTTAGGGATTATAGCTCTTACTAAGTAGAATTCTCCTTTCTTTGTTGCCGGAAAAGAGGGGCGGAAGTCTTTTTGGGCAGAACTTTTTTCTGCGTAAGCGGCCTTCGGCCGCGTTAGGGATTATAGCTCTTACTAAGTAGAATTCTCCTTTCTTTGTTGCCGGAAAAGAGGGGCGGAAGTCTTTTTGCGCAGAACTTTTTTCTGCGTAAGCGGTCTCGTTGAGGAATTATAACCCTCACTAAGTAGAATTGTCCTTTCTGTAATGCCGGAAAAGAGGGGCGGAAGTCTTTGTTAATTTTTAGGGGAGTAGTAAGGGCGCAGGGTGCGCCAAGTGAGGAGGATCCAAAGAAATAATAAATCGATTGGATTTTTGGATACAATTCAATTAAGCAAATAGTATTTTATTATGCTGCCAGCCGCCCGTAATTTATACAACTACGCTATCTAAAAAAATGTACATATGGTTTTTTTAAAACTCGATAAGGTTGTGGCGCATGTCCTCGACATGGCGACCCACCTGAACCGGTGAGAGGTGCAGCAGCTCTTGTAGCTTTCCGAGAGTCAGAAACGCTTTGCTGAAGAGCTCGCGAATGAGCCGCTGGACGTTGTTGCGACCGTGATCTGGTACGGATTTCTTGGCGACGCGGCTACCGTGCGTTGGTCGTCTACGGCTGACGACTGGAGGCGGCTCATGGCGACGACGTTCAGGAGATGGTGACGTGGAGCGGTCTAGCAAGGTATGGTGGGCCTTTCCACACCGGTGACAGCTATCTGCGGAGTCGCAAGCGCCGGTTTTGTGCGATGTCGCCAGACAGTTGATGCAGTAGCGGTGAACTCTTGCGGATTCGTACCGCTCGTCCGGTGTCATCGCTTTGAAGGCGTGGAAGGAAGGAGTGGAATCGACAGCACAGCCGGCATTGGTTGGGCTCCATCCTGTACCTGTGGATGGGAAAGTTCGAAAAACTCCATTAGTTATGGGAAATCGGTGACTTGTGGGGAAAGAAGATAGAGTTAGTGGCATCTGTCCAACAAACTGAGAGCGGGTTTATTACAAAGAGGGTAGTAGGCACAGTTTAGCGATGTTACGCGTGACGTTTCCTGCTTGGGTATCTGGACCAGGGTGGAGGTGGGTCACACCCCCGAGTCTCCACTCATTTGGAGGGAGAAGGTCGTCTTTGATTACAACTAAATCCCCTTCTTTGATATTGGGTTCCTAACGCTTCCATTTATGCCGTTTGTGGAGTTCTTTTAGATATTCATTTTTCCAGCGATTACTGAATTGCTGATGAATAACCTTTAATTTTTGCCAATTTTTTGGGGTTCAGGCAAAGTGAGTAGTGGGGCACCACGTAAGAAATGTCCTGGCGTTAACGCCAACAGATCAGTGGGATCCGTGGGTTGCGTATCTTTCGGCGATCTCAGTAGCCGATTCTTTGAGAAATTGTAAGAATTTCTTTGCAGCGTTCGCAGCGCACCTACGAAAGTTTTTCCGTTGTCGGACATGATTTTATGGCGGATTCCACGGCGGCCGACAAATCGGGTGAACGCTGCTTTAAACGCTTCAGTGGTCAGACTTGAGCATAATTCTAAGTGTACTGCTTTGGTGGAGAAGCACACAAAAACACACATACGCCTTTGCGTGAGGAGCTCGCCGGAGTATAGATGTTTTCACAAGAAAGGGCCCAACAAAATCACCTGTGGTATGGAAGGGGAGTGTGTAGGTGGATCGTTCAGAAGAAAGCACGGCCATTATCTGGGACCGCATCTTTTGTTTACAAATTGTGCAGACCTTACAATAAAAGATGATATTTTTATCTTTTGTTTCAGCCTGGGGATATAATATTCTTGCTGCACCATTCGAACCATGAGTTGTTTGTCAGCGTGGAGAAGAGTGGCACACAGAGCTTGGACTCTTCTGGAATTATGATCGCGTGACGTTCATTGTAACTAAGCGCTGCATAAGCTAATCGTCCATTCACGCGCAGAATTCCAGCTCTATCCACCATCGGATTCAGGGTCAGTAAAGAGCTTTTTGTTCTAAGCGATTTCCCTTTATTTAATGAGGCGATTTCGCTTTGAGTCTGGACGATAATACGTAGTTTGGCTTGGTTTATTTCCTCGTGCGTTAAGGGGAGAGAAGTGGGTATCGGTTGCTTTCTAGCTGCGTTTATAAACCGACACATAAACGATATTACTCGCAACGCTCGTGCAAAGGAGGGAAAACGCTCGAGTATGTCCACCGATTCAATCGTGTGTAGGGATTCAATACGTCGCTGTTCAGGGGGTTCCGAATGAGCAGATGGGTTTTTTGGCCACAAAGTGGGGAATTTTTGCAGCCATGCGGGGCATCCGCGGGCGCCTAGATCGGAAGGATTTTCTGCACCAGGCAACATAAGTTTTCCAAGTGTGTGGCGGTTTTTCTAACCACGCCAACACAATTGAAGAATCTGACCAGAGGTATACATCATGAGCAGGCAAATCTAGTTGAGAGTGGAGTTGATGAACCAGCTTGGAGAGTAGGACGGCTCCACAGAGCTCAAGTCTGGGGAGGCTGACTGTTTGCAGGGGGGCTACCTTACTATTAGCTGCGAGTATGTGTGACGAGAAGGAGTTTTCGTCAATTTGTACTCGGAGGTAGACACAGGCGCAATAAGCTTTTTTAGAAGCGTCTGAAAACCCATGTACTTGCACACGGTGAGTATTTAGGGAAGAATTGCACCCAGTGGGGAATAACAATTTCATTAATCGCGGGGAGATTTTCGCGCAGAGTGTTCCATTTGTGGAAGGCGCCGGGTTTTACGTGCTCGTCCCAGTCAGTTCCTTCCATCCATAGTTGCTGAAGGAGCATTTTAGCGGAAATCTTTATTGGCGTTAGCCATCCTGCCGGGTCAAACAATTTCGCTACCGCTGATAATATTTGCCGTTTTGTCCTCGAGTTGGCAGCGGGAACAGGATCGTGCGTGTAAGAGTAGGAGTCCGTTAGTGCGTTCCATTTTATGCCTAGCGTTTTTGTAGAGCTACTGTCCTGAAACTGGAGAAAATCAACATCAAGGACCTCGGAATCTGGGACTGATTCCAGGATTTTTGGGTGATTTGAGGTGATTTTTCGTAGTGGACCTGCAGATTTTAGGGCGTCTTTAACTTGGGTTAATGAGCTTATAGTGTATACTATGCCCGCATGAGAGAATATTGTCCACGTATGTTTCTCGTAGGAGGATATTGCTGGCGAGCGGGAATTCTTCTTGATAATCCTGCGCTAACTGATGAAGCGTACGGATTGCCAGATTGGGAGCGCAATTGACGCCAAAGGTGACTGTTTTCAGCCTCAAATCTTCTATGGGCTTATTTGGGGACCAACGAAAGACGATTATTTGGAAGTCTTGATCTTCCTTGTGGTCGAGAATTTGGCGATACATTTTTTCGATGTCACTATTAAAAACGAACTTGTAGAGGCGGCATCGGAGAATGATGGGCTTCAAGTCGTTTTGAAGGGTTGGGACAGTGTATAGCACGTCATTCAATGAGTTTCCAGAGTGCGATATTCTGGAAGCATTGAAGACTACGCGTACTTTTGTTGTTTTGCTGGCGGGTTTTATGACAACGTGGTGCGGTAAATAAAAGGAGAAGTATTTACCGCCGTTGATGAGTTCTTGGGATGAGGTGGGCTCCATGTGGTCCATGGTGATGTATTCTTCCAGAACTTCTGAGTACCTTTGCAGAGGTCAGGTTTTTTCTCCAAAGTCCTTTCGATGCTGATGTACTGCTGCTGCGCTGCTAGTCGAGAGTNGCGGGTTTTATGACAACGTGGTGCGGTAAATAAAAGGAGAAGTATTTACCGCCGTTGATGAGTTCTTGGGATGAGGTGGGCTCCATGTGGTCCATGGTGATGTATTCTTCCAGAACTTCTGAGTACCTTTGCAGAGGTCAGGTTTTTTCTCCAAAGTCCTTTCGATGCTGATGTACTGCTGCTGCGCTGCTAGTCGAGAGTGTCCTAGAGCCATGATGTCTGGGAATTCGGGTTTGATGGATTAGGCCGCTCAGAATCTATCCAAATATCGTGTTCTGCGCTATGAGACTTCCGCTTATGTTTTGTTGCAGCCCTTGTAGGAGAATTAGAGGGATTTGGTCACTACTGATTACCATATTTATGTTATTTGGGGTGAAACAATTGGGATCGGCGAGCCTTAATCGTTTTATCTCTTCTAAGTTAATATGAGAGATATTGTTTGTATGTAGAAAGTGGGTAAATTGGGGCAAAATAATGGCTTAGGTCTTTATTTTCTGGGCTTGATCTGCTGAGCAGAGTGTGATTTCGCACATTTTCTTTGAATTTTGCACCATCATTCCACCCATTCCAGAAATCTCGAATAGAGCATGTCATAGGCAAGCGCAAGAGTTTATGTATCCGGGATGATACAAACGTTTTTTGTGAGCCTTGATCCACCAGAGCGCGAATATTATGATATTCGCCATCACAATATATCGGTACTACCGCTGTTGGGAGGAGAGTTGTGACGTTAGTACTCGAAAAATGAGATGACACTTTATTTACGTCGTTTTTCTCTGGTGGTTTATGTGTCGCATATTTTGAGCAAGTGGGCGCTTCAGTATCCGTACTAGTCTGCGTCGACAGCTGACTCGTTGTTCGCTGGTGGTTTGAATTGGGTTTTGGTTGCTGGGTTTTTTGCGGGAAGTGTAAAAGAGAGTGATGTTTTCTTTGGCAGTATACACAAGTGAAGCTGCTTGTACAATCACTCTTTAAATGGGAGTAAGAAAGGCAATTTTCACAATAATTGTTCTCTCTTATGAATCTTAATCGGTCAGATACGGACAGTGCTTTAAATTTAACACATGTCTTCATGGGGTGCCTTGAGTTGCAAAGTTTGCATGAGTTCGTCTGATTTAGATCTACATGAAAATTTTGAGTTCTACTTTTATTAATGAACGTCGAGTTTTGGTTCATCATTCTGGGTGTAAAATGTGGGGTAGGGGGTTTTAGTTTTCCTGGCCGATATGCATGTAGTCTTTCTACTACTTCTTACCGGCTTGTGAGGAATTTATTCATATCTGTCCAAAGTGGTAACTCTTTCCGTGAGCTGAGTGATTGCTCCCATAGAGATAGAGTTTCACTAGGCAGTTTTGAAGAGCATATATATACAAGGATCCCAATTGCTGGTTGGGATTCCTTGCACTGAGATGTTGACAGGCAATTGTTGATAATGGATTGAACTTTTTAGATTTGCTCACCACTANCAGAAATCTCGAATAGAGCATGTCATAGGCAAGCGCAAGAGTTTATGTATCCGGGATGATACAAACGTTTTTTGTGAGCCTTGATCCACCAGAGCGCGAATATTATGATATTCGCCATCACAATATATCGGTACTACCGCTGTTGGGAGGAGAGTTGTGACGTTAGTACTCGAAAAATGAGATGACACTTTATTTACGTCGTTTTTCTCTGGTGGTTTATGTGTCGCATATTTTGAGCAAGTGGGCGCTTCAGTATCCGTACTAGTCTGCGTCGACAGCTGACTCGTTGTTCGCTGGTGGTTTGAATTGGGTTTTGGTTGCTGGGTTTTTTGCGGGAAGTGTAAAAGAGAGTGATGTTTTCTTTGGCAGTATACACAAGTGAAGCTGCTTGTACAATCACTCTTTAAATGGGAGTAAGAAAGGCAATTTTCACAATAATTGTTCTCTCTTATGAATCTTAATCGGTCAGATACGGACAGTGCTTTAAATTTAACACATGTCTTCATGGGGTGCCTTGAGTTGCAAAGTTTGCATGAGTTCGTCTGATTTAGATCTACATGAAAATTTTGAGTTCTACTTTTATTAATGAACGTCGAGTTTTGGTTCATCATTCTGGGTGTAAAATGTGGGGTAGGGGGTTTTAGTTTTCCTGGCCGATATGCATGTAGTCTTTCTACTACTTCTTACCGGCTTGTGAGGAATTTATTCATATCTGTCCAAAGTGGTAACTCTTTCCGTGAGCTGAGTGATTGCTCCCATAGAGATAGAGTTTCACTAGGCAGTTTTGAAGAGCATATATATACAAGGATCCCAATTGCTGGTTGGGATTCCTTGCACTGAGATGTTGACAGGCAATTGTTGATAATGGATTGAACTTTTTAGATTTGCTCACCACTATGGGGGGAATATTGAATAACGCCTTTAATTGGTTATCTACCAATATCCTACGGTTTCCATATCGTGATTTTAGAGCATCCCAGGCAAGTTCAAAATTATCGTCAGTGNTTTGCTCACCACTATGGGGGGAATATTGAATAACGCCTTTAATTGGTTATCTACCAATATCCTACGGTTTCCATATCGAGATTTTAGAGCATCCCAGGCAAGTTCAAAATTATCGTCAGTGAGAGGGAATTGTTTGACTATCTTTCCTGCCTGGCTTCTTGTTTTTTGCCGTATCATTTCTGAGCTGGGGTTAGTTTGGGGTGATTTTTATAGACGGCCGTGAACATATCTCTGAATGCCGGCCAGTCTTCGTACCCACCGTGGAAAATTTCTGTATCACACGGTGGTACCTTGAGGAATACTTCTTGGGAATTCGAAGTTGGAGTGGAATTTGTGGTTCGAATGGTGGTTTGTTGTGACTGGGAATTTGCCCCCAGAAGCTGTAAGCCGTCTAAAATTTGCGTCTTACAGTTCTCATAACTTTCTGAGCATTTATTATATATTTGCTCAAAAGATCCGCTAGATTCAGCAAAGTACTCAGAGCGGGATACTGCTCTATATGAGATTATTAGAGCATCCCACAACTTGTCAAGTTGTTGTAATTTAACATTTAAGAGCGTTTGGGTGTGCTCGCTTATAAGGGTGCTGGACAATTTTGAATAAAATGACTCTAACCTACTGCTATCAAAAATGAAATCCTGAAGGCTTGAGTCAGCATCAGTGGAAGATTTCTTTTCCATTTGGGGTTCTAAAGAGGTAATTGGTGGAATTCGGGGTGAGACTGCAGTGAAAGGGTAAACAACGTAACAATATCTTAATATTGCCTTGAGATACTTAGCACCTTC
>NW_016165404.1:8217-13999 GCF_001687245.7 Rhagoletis zephyria | reverse complement strand
CATGTCGTTCGAATGGACACCGACGCTCCAGCTCTGAAAGTATTCAACTCGGAACCCGCTGGTGGTAGCAGAGGAAGAGGGAGGCCCCCACTGCGATGGAAAGATCAGGTGGAGAAGGACTTGGCTTCACTTGGCGTTTCCATGTGGCGTCAGTTGGCACAGAGGAGAAACGACTGGCGTGGTTTGCTGAACTCGGCCAAAATCGCTTAGGCGGTTACAGCGCCAAAAAAGAAGAAGAAGAAGGTCGGCAGCAAAACGCGGAAGTAAACGCGAAAGGCGGCAGTTAGAAGTAAAAGTTGTGTGAACAAAAAATTAAATAGCGAAAACGAAAAGTTATTAAACATTAATAAATTAAAAAGTTATAATAGCTCAATCGAAAAAAAACCAGCAAATGAAAGCGAAGTGAAAAGCGGCACCTGTAAAGTGTTGTATGTGTATGAACATTAGGGTGGCAGGAAAACAGCGAAAAAATTTAGAAAGTGCTGAAACTGAAATAAACCGGAAAACGTGAATACTTACCTGTAAACACAGGAAGAAATTAATAAAAAGTGCTTAAAAAGAAAGTATATACCAAAATATTGAATACTTACCTGTAAAAACAGGAAGAAATTAATAAAAAGTGCTTAAAAGGAAAGTATGTACCAAACAATTGAAGACTTACCGGAAAGAAGTAGAAAGTGCTGAAAACGAAAAGAGTCCAAAATTCTTTCCTGAAAAAAAGTCAAAATTTAAAGTGCTGGAAAGTAACAAATTATACAAAAAGAAAAAGAAGTAAAGTAAAAAGAGGTGACCCCAAGGAAAGTGCTGAAATACAGCCACAAAATTACCGTACAATATAACTAATAAAAGTTCGAAAAAAAACACACATATGTACATATAACCGAGGTCAAATTAAAACCAGTCTAGAAAGTTATACGGAAAAAAATTTAAGCGAACGTAAAATTTCGAAAATTAAATACAACGGAAATCCAGAGTAGCAGCAAATGACGGGAGAGGAGGCAGCAAAAGGAACACCGGGAGCTGGACGCATGCAAAACGGGTGACGGCAACAACCGGATACAGCAAAATTCAGGCGATACAATCCCGACACAAAAAAAACAGGTGGTACCAAATAAGCAAGTAAGTGCACCATTCAACTACCTACTACCCTAACCTTGCATATAAAAAGATACATATATTACGTATGTAAATTTATTAGCGGTTCCCCTGTACGGTAGATGGAAGCCGCTGACCTTCTAATTTACCGTAACTAAACTCATATCTCGACAATACATACATATCAATACATACATATCCCGACATATATGTACATATGTACATAAAGATAAATAAATAATCCCGCGCAATGTCACATTTCCCCTTCTCAAAACGAAAGAACCGCTATAAAATATACAAACGTAATATAAGTTACATACCTTTTTACCCAATCTCAGTTTCACTGCCCCCTCATATTCACATAAGTCTCGAAATTTCTGCACAGTATGTACATATATATGTGAGTTTTAGTGTTGCGCGCGAAACAAATATTTGCTCATCCATATATACATCAGCTCATTTGTCCCGTACGATACACGTAATTACATATGTACTTCTATATACGAACGTAGAAAAAATTCACCAAGTCACGCACGTATATTAAAGAAGTACATAGTTGCATACTGGACACCGTTTGTTCATTCCCCCGCTATTACTCTAAAGCTACTTGATTCTGACATACATATGTACATACTCACATATACACATGACCCAGGAGCATAAAACACGTAATTGTGTTTGCAATTGTGTGTTAATTAGAAACCCGAAAAGAAACTAAAATCGCTTTTCTCTTGTCTGCTTCTTCCACTTATGCCATAGAGATTCACCCAGTTTGAAAAATGATTCTACTTCAAAATTTGCGAAACTTACCTACACATTAGCGTATCCACGTAGGTGCAGGGGGGTGCTCGACCGCCCCCCCCTAACTTTCAAATTTACCTTATATATATATAAAATAGTACCCTGNTAGGGGGGTGCTCGACCGCCCTCCCCTAACTTTCAAATTTTCCTTATATATATATAAAATAGTACCCTGAAATGCCTGCTTAATAGGGTCGAGCCCCCCCTAAATTTCATTCTGGCTACGCCGATGTACCTTCATATAAATATATATATATATATATATATATATATCTATATATATATATATATATACGTACATACTCGCAAGCCGAAAAGCCAAACGGAATACCCATTTACTTACGTATGTATACATATA
This sequence comes from Rhagoletis zephyria, assembly GCF_001687245.7. Classification (NCBI taxonomy): domain Eukaryota; kingdom Metazoa; phylum Arthropoda; class Insecta; order Diptera; family Tephritidae; genus Rhagoletis; species Rhagoletis zephyria. Next base: position 11,745 of record NW_016165404.1, on the reverse strand, counting down.
ACCTCTTGCATATTTATCTATTTCGCTTCTCTCGCTCTCCAACCAACTTTTGCGCTTGCAAAATTTGCAACTCCAGAAATATACATACATATATACTATTGGGCTCAGACGCGCTGGGACAATATACAGTATNGAATACCCATTTACTTACGTATGTATACATATAACCTCTTGCATATTTATCTATTTCGCTTCTCTCGCTCTCCAACCAACTTTTGCGCTTGCAAAATTTGCAACTCCAGAAATATACATACATATATACTATTGGGCTCAGACGCGCTGGGACAATATACAGTATAGGCCAAGAAAATAGCACCGAAGCAGATACAGTAGAGCTCATAAAAATAGCACCACACAACGGAAAGGTTTTTTAAACGTTGAAAAGTAGCGTAAATAAATATTTTAAATTGAAAAATAAGAAGGTGCTAAGTATCTCAAGGCAATATTAAGATATTGTTACGTTGTTTACCCTTTCACTCCAGTCTCACCCCGAATTCCACCAATTACCTCTTTAGAACCCAAAATGGAAAAGAAATCTTCCACTGATGCTGACTCAAGCCTTCAGCCATTTTATTCAAAATTGTCCAGCACCCTTATAAGCGAGCACACCCAAACGCTCTTAAATGTTAAATTACAACAACTTGACAAGTTGTGGGATGCTCTAATAATCTCATATAGAGCAGTATCCCGCTCTGAGTACTTTGCTGAATCTAGCGGATCTATTGAGCAAAAATATAATAAATGCTCAGAAAGTTATGAGAACTGTAAGACGCAAATTTTAGACGGCTTACAGCTTCTGGGGGCAAATTCCCAGTCACAACAAACCACCATTCGAACCACAAATTCCACTCCAACTTCGAATTCCCAAGAAGTATTCCTCAAGGTACCACCGTGTGATACAGAAATTTTCCACGGTGGGTACGAAGACTGGCCGGCATTCAGAGATATGTTCACGGCCGTCTATAAAAATCACCCCAAACTAACCCCAGCTCAGAAATGATACCATTTACGACAAAAAACAAGAAGCCAGGCAGGAAAGATAGTCAAACAATTCCCTCTCGCTGACGATAATTTTGAACTTGCCTGGCATTGAAGTCGTCGAGCACGATTTTGATATCATGACGCGGGCAGCGCTCGTACGTGCGCTCCAAGCGCTCATAGAAGAGATCCTTGGATACCTTATCCTTCTCTTCCGTCGGGGCATGGGCGCAGATAAGCGAGATGTTGAAGAATCTGCTGCCGACCGCTTTTAGTATTTCTTGCTCACTGGCAATTATGTGCAAACGTACTTGTGAACTTCGCTTTGGTCGCGGGTTGCCCTTTAGCGGCAAAGGCCCATGTTGCTTTTTATCGCCCGATTTTTTATTAAAAATTTTCATTATTTATCGAAGTATTGATTTTTATGGAAAAAGCGCCGCAGGCGAAAATTTTTAATAAAAAATCGCGCGATTTTTTATTAAAAATTTTCATTATTTATATATATATTAAACGAAAGAAGATACCGAAAAGCATTGAACAGTGCACACATCTCATAAGGAAAAGTGAATTATTACGAAATACTAATACAGTGGCAGCACTATAGCTATTTTGGAATCTCGCGTTTCAGCTCGCAAAGATTGTCAACTTCTTTTTAATAACAAAATAATCTATCTTAGGTTGATAAAACTATGTGTTTCTTTAATAAATAAGTTAAATTATATATTTTAATAGTGTTTAAAAAGTGAGAACAGGTGATTTAGTGAATCTTTGTCAGCTTCTGGTTGAATTGTTGAACCACATGCCAGAACTACTCCTATGCCTGAAGAACTGGGTCTCAATCCAGTTAATGCAATAACAGCTTCTACCAAGCCATTGAAGACATGCAGTTTGTTAGGTCTACTACCTATTGCACTTGCTTCTGCCTTCGGTCGCGCTTAGGGATTATAATCCATAATAAGTATAATTCTACTTTCTGTGTTGCGGGGAAGTGGGGCTTCGGCATGTGTCAAAGGTATACAACATTTCTTGTGCATATCACTCTACGCCGTCCACAGTATTTTTGAGCAGAACCCACGTTGAAATTTGCAAAAAAGTGCATAGTGCAAACCGAGTTTATTAATAAGCTGGTGGTAGGAGATTTGAAGCATTTATCTTAAATAAAATGTGAATCCTTTGGTTACACGAGTATGTTAAAGTTTTTGGATTCGGGTTATGCGTTTGGACACAACAACCTAAAATCATTGTACATTAACTAAACCGGACCCAAGTTTCTCGATAAGGGGCAACAAATATTATTTTTTGCTCGTTTATATAAAGCAGTGGATAAAAATATACGTACATGCGAAAGGCAAATTTATCTGTTTAAATAAATACCACCAATATTTCTTGCAAACACACATCGATTTACATCTTTTATTTCGCTTCCGACACAGAATTGTTTTCGTACAAAATTACGCAAAAAAGCTTACTCGTTGGTTTTTAGGCATGCCATTGTTACGAATTTCGAAAGTTCGAAAATACGATTCGGATTGCAGGATACTATTTCTACGATTCGTAGCAAAATCTGAAAACGAAAGAGTTGCAGAATAGGGGTGATAGTAAAATTGTCTGATTTTACATATATTGAAGGAAACGGTGGATTCTATTGCATTTGCAATTATAGCAGCGGAGTAAGAGCGCGCTATGGGAATGAATTCACAAAGGTATGCGGAGTTGTCGGGCATAGTAACCATGGGCGCATCTATGTCAGCTTCTGGTTGAATTGTTGAAAAGCAAGCCAGAACTCCTCCTATGGCTGAAGCTCTGGTTCTCAATCCAGTTAATGCAATAACAGATTCTTCCAAGCCATTGAAAACATGCACTTTGTTAGGTCCACCACCTGTTGCGCTTGCTTCTGCCTTCGGCCGCGCTTAGGGATTATAATCCATACTAAGTAGAATTCTCCTTTCTGTGTTGCCGGAAAGAGGGGCTTCCGCATGTCTAAGGTATACGACACTTCCTGTGCACATCACTCCAGCTACGTCATCCATTTTTTGCAGAACCCACCAATCCATTTTTGCGCAGAACCCACGTCGAAATTTGCAAAAAAGTGCATAGTGCAAACCGAATTTATTAATAAGATAGTGCTCGGAAATTTGAAACATTTATTTTAAATAAAATTTTAGGCTGCAATTTAGTTTGGCATCCCCGGAGTTCCGCATTAAGGTAGCTATGGAACGATAGAGGGAGTTCTCCTGATTGCAAATATATATACTTTTAGCCGCAGCAGGCTTCTAGTTTTTAAGTTATTTGTTGTTAAAGTTTGTAAATTGAACTAACCTCTCGGCGCTATTTCACACAATAAACACTTTATTTATGTGCACACTTCGGCAAAATAGTTGCATTAAAACCCCGGCCTGAGATTTCCACTTTAATATACAATTCTTAATTAATTAATTAAGTAAAACGCGTTTATAAATGTCTTCACAAACGTTTGCACATTTCACAAACAAGCAGAAATAACAATGGCTGACAGTAACACAAAATGTATGCTACCATACGTTAAAAAAA
>NW_016165404.1:0-5402 GCF_001687245.7 Rhagoletis zephyria | reverse complement strand
TACACAAATAAGTGCGTATAATTAGGAAGTATAAGTGTACAATACGTACATATATTGCTTTTATTAAAAATAATAATATTAGGATCGATAGGGGTCTTACTCCTGATCATAACGGTATTATTTTTTTCGGGTGGAAATAATATTTACTGATGTTATTGTAGTTCAAAGTACACAAATGTAGAAAACGTACATCGTTAATTTGATAAATAATGAACATTTTTAATAAAAAATCGCGCGATTTTTTATTACAAATTTTCGCCTGCGGCGCTTTACCATACAAATCAGTACTTCGATAAATAATGAAAATTTTTAATAAAAAACCGCGCGATTTTTTATTTAAAATTTTCGCCTGCAGCGCTTTTTCCATAAAAATCAATACTTCGATAAATAAAAAAATCGTATTAAATTTATGAATCGATGAATTAACGTTATTGATTGTTTAATATTTAGATTTAGGTTTATAACAACCTCGATAATAATAATAATAATTTAGAAGGTAATAACTCGTTACAGAGGAGCGATAACAAAAGCACGTCCGCACAGTTCAACGTATCAAATGGAAAACAATTCACTTTTTCTCCATACCTCCTCTTATCAGCTGACAAACTAGTGATTTTTTTTGAGACTAGAGACGTGAGACAGTGTACACCATACCAAATAGTCTCAAAATCCAAGTTCACCACCAAAAGTCACTATTAGTGACTAGAGACCGCGTACTGAATGCCAGGGTAAATTGAAGCACTTGTGACGGTCCAGATTCAATGAAGCTTGCCATCGTACTTCAATATTATTTTGCAAGTGCGGCAGCAAACATACCTATCCATTTAGAAATTGTTCCGTCGTCTTTTAAAATTTGGGCAAAAATCGTCCAGATTTCGCACCTATTCTGGAACTCTTTCGTATTTGGATTTTGCTACGAATCGTACAAATAGTATGCTGCAATCCGAATCGGATTTTCGAAATTTCGAAATTCGTAACAGTGGCATGCCTAAAACGAACGAAGCAAGCTTTTTTGCGTAATTTTGTACGAAAACAATTCTGTGTCGGAGGCCAGGATAAAAACGTAAATCGATGTGTGTTTGCAGGAAATATTAGTGGTGTTTATTTAAACAGCTGAATTTGCCCTTCGCATATACGTATATTTTTATCCACTGCTTTATATAAATGAGTAAAACAGAATATTTGTTCCCCTTTATCGAGAAACTTGGGTCCGGTTTAGTTATTTGTACAACGATTTTCGGTTGTTGTGTCCAAACGAATAACCCGAATCCAAAAACTTTAACATCACGTGCAATCAAAGGATTAAAATTTTATTTAAAATAAATGTTTTAAATTTCCGAGCACTATCTGATTAATAAATTCGGTTTGCACTATGCACTTTTTTGCAAATTTCACGTGGGTTCTGCGCAAAAATCCTGTGGATGGCGTAGCTGGAGTGATGTGCACAAGAAGTGTCGTATACCTTTCAACGATTTTAGGTTGTTGTGTCCAAACGCATAACCCGAATTCAAAAACTTTAACATACACGTGTAATCAAAGGATTCACATTTTATTTAAGATAAATGTTTCAAATTTCCTACCACTAGCTTATTAATAAACTCGGTTTGCACTTTTGCCACTTTTTTGCAAATTTCGTCGTGGGTTCTGCGCAAAACCACTGTGGACGGCGTAGAGTGATATGCACAAGAAATGTTGTATACCTTTGACATGACGAAGCCCCTCTTCCCCGCAACACAGAAAGGAGAATTCTACTTAGTATGGATTATAATCCCTAAGCGCGTGCAATTGGTAGTGGACCTAACAAAGTGCATGTCTTCAATGGCTTGGTAGAAGCTGCTATTGCATTAACTGGATTGAGACCCAGTTCTTCAGGCACAGGAGTAGTTCTGGCTTGTGTTTCAACAATTCAACCAGAAGCTGACATAGNTGCAATTGGTAGTGGACCTAACAAAGTGCATGTCTTCAATGGCTTGGTAGAAGCTGCTATTGCATTAACTGGATTGAGACCCAGTTCTTCATGCATAGGAGTAGTTCTGGCTTGTGTTTCAACAATTCAACCAGAAGCTGACATAGACGCGGTCATGGTTACTATGCCCGACAGCTCCACATATCTTTGTGAAATCATTCCCATAGCGCGCTCTTACTCCGGTGCTATAATTGCAAATGCAATAGAATCCACCGTTTCCTTCAAAATATGTAAAATCAGACAATTTTACTACCACCCCTATTCTGCAACTCTTTCGTATTCGGACTTTGCTACGAATCGTAGAAATAGTATGCTGCAATCCGAGTCGTATTTTCGAACTTTCGAAATTCGTAACAGTGGCATGCCTAAAAACGAACGAGTAGAAATAGTATGCTGCAATCCGAGTCGTATTTTCGAACTTTCGAAATTCGTAACAGTGGCATGCCTAAAAACGAACGAGTAGAAATAGTATGCTGCAATCCGAGTCGTATTTTCGAACTTTCGAAATTCGTAACAGTGGCATGCCTAAAAACGAACGAGTAGAAATAGTATGCTGCAATCCGAATCGTATTTTCGAACTTTCTCATTATTCTCTCCAGAACCTTAAATAAGAAAGGAAGTATCGCAATAGGCCTATACTAGCCATTTGGCTTTTTAACAGGGATGATTTTAGTCCTCTTCCAGCAGTTTGGAAAGGTAGACGTGGTCAGAAAAGTATTAAATGCGTACGTAATATAAGTCAAAATTTTGGGCAGTAAGCACTTAAGGAATTTTGGATGCACACCATCAATACCCATGGCATTAGAACTAATACTAAGTATAGACTGGACGACATCACAATCATCAACACATCTAAAACAGAAACCGGGCACAGAGACATTCTTACTGACATTATAACGAGCATAATAAATATTATTATACTATTAACGGATACTTGGACAAATTTCTTATTCAGGTCATTCACATCTATTGATTCATTGCTCAAATTGTTTTTATTGCCAATGCCGATTTCGCGAATATGCTTCCATGTCTGCTTAGAACCTACGGCAGAGCTAAATTTTTTTTCATAGTATTTTAATTTTTGTGACTTGATAGCTTTGGTTACTTCCCTTCTTATGGTTTTATACTCATTATAACTGTTCTCAGACTTGGATTGCTTCCATTTTGTATACGCTTTATTCCGCCTGTAAATTGATCTTTTTATATCGTTGTTGAACCATTGATTGCTTCTAACTCTATTTGACCTATTTACAAGCGGTACAAAGTTATTAAAATGTCTTCTGATGTTAGCTTGAAGAAAGCATATCTGCTCGTCGGCCAAAACCATACTTTGAACAGAATTCCAGTTGATAGCATCCACAGCTACCTCAAGAAGGTCATATAGGATATGCGTGAAGTCGCGATATGAATATTGCAGCGTATCATACGTAAAACTAAAATCATAAATAAGATATAAGATCATGTTTTGAAAATTTGGGCACAGAAAGTTGGTCATAGAGAAGTACTTTGGACTTATCATTTACAAGAAAAATGTCTAATAAAGTGCTGTTAGTATGCGTAAAATGGTTAGGTGTCGTACAATTAACTGGAAATAGACCCAGGTTTTCCATTGAGAGCGAGAATTTAGTTTCCGTTAGCAAATCACTGTTGAAATCATCAGTCAGAATAATATCCCTGTAATTCAATGTAAGATTTTCGATAAAATCGACGAAATTGGAATATGCAATCTGGCGATTAGGTCTGTATACACAGCCAACTAAGATTTTATTTGTTTTAGTGACCAATTCGACGAAAATATACTCGATATGGTCAGAGACGTTCGATTCGCATTTCAGTTCACATGAAATACCAGATCTTACACATATAGCGACACCACCACCATGCCCCATTCTATCTAGACGAAAGACTTTATAACCACTAACACAGACTAAATCATTAATATGGCACGAAGAGAACCAAATCTCAGATACACATAGGACATCAACATTTGAACATTCAAATATGTACCTACATTCATCAATTTTAGGTTGCAGGCTTTGAGTATTAAGATGGCATACCTTTAGACCATGTTTTTGTTTACCAATGAGCCGTATCATATTATACGTGTTGTCTTTGGAGCTACAATATTTTTTACTATTCATTTAAACAAAGCAGAACAATAAACGCTGCACACTGAAGGCGATGACAAATATAAAACCACACATACACATCTCTATGACTTTGAATGGGTAAGGAATAAAGTGAGAAAAGTGAAAAAGTATACTGAAGTAAAATATTAGAGAAAGAAATAGTACAAAGAACAATAAACTGAATCTTAAGAACTAGTCATTTGCTGCCAGCAGCTATTGCCGTGATTTAATCTATGCTNTGAAAAAGTATACTGAAGTAAAATATTAGAGAAAGAAATAGTACAAAGAACAATAAACTGAATCTTAAGAACTAGTCATTTGCTGCCAGCAGCTATTGCCGTGATTTAATCTATGCTGAGCACTTTAACCGCGGCTTCATTTGGCCGCACACGAACAAACACCTGTCCTGATGTTAAGCACTTTTGCCTTTTAAGTTTAGTGGCAAACTGATTCGTTCAGGTGTATTCTGCCTTCTGGTTCGCGCCCAATGTCACTTAGCTTAATACCTCTTTTCTTTGATTTGAAAAACGTATCACTGCGGCAAATAGCAGTGGACGATCGTGGGGAGGGACTAGTTTCACGATCAGCGGCGAATTTTTCGCTTTATTGTTGCGAACACGAAAGGCCGATCGAAAAGGGGGAAGATTCAGCTGCATAGCTTGGCAGAGTTTGGTGAAAACTTCATTTATCTTTTCATCTGGCATTTGCGCAATGCCACTGATAATGACATCAGTTGCGACGCTTTTATTTTCTAATTCCTCTTTTAATGCGCAGAGATCATTTCGCAGCTCTGCCATTTCTTTGTAGCCACGTTCGGTTGGTTCAATTCTGCCCTCCAAAGTTCATAGGTCGCGCTTCATATTCGCCAGCTCAGCTGTCGCCTCACTCAGTTTCTGCATAATTGCGTCAGCTGATTCCCTTACCACTTCCCTCACGACCTCTGTCATAGCACTCATAAGCTTCGCTTCAAGCTGTGAGATCCACCCACCATCAGGCAAAGTACTCTTAGGCGTACTTTAAAGCGTTTTATTAGGTGAAGCGGTTACCAGGCGAGCAGATTTGGTGCGAGTACCCATTTCCAATTAATGCGGCGAAAAACGAATATGACAAAGAAACGGAGACGAAAACACAAGCACAAACGAACAAGCGCACAGCTGTTAATACTGGAGGGAAGATAGCCAGCTACTCTTTGTAAACAAAACCGACAGTGAAGGCACAAAACAGTAACAGCAGGAACAAGGAATACCAACAGCCACCACGTAGTTGTTGTTTTATTTGTTTTGCTTACTTATTATTTATGTATAATT
>NW_016165403.1:0-27722 GCF_001687245.7 Rhagoletis zephyria | reverse complement strand
GAATTTAATTTAATTTAATTTAATTTAATTTAATTTAATTTTAATTTAATTTATATTTTATTTTTTTTTATTTTAATTTTATTTAATTTAATTTAATTTAATTTAATTTAATTTAATTTAATTTAATTTAATTTAATTTAATTTAATTTAATTTAATTTAATTTAATTTAATTTAATTTAATTTAATTTTATTTAATTTTATTTTATTTTATTTTTTTTTATTTTATTTTATTTTTATTTTTTATTTTATTTTAATTTTGTCATTATTCACCTTCAGTCATTTCTCCAGATAGTCAAGGCGTCTGCGCACATGCATACAATGCCGTTACGTTTCGCCAATGGCATTGTTCTTGTTGCCAATTTTGTTTATTGCTTCATTTGACTTTGTTGGGACGTTGCCAATATGGCTTGTCGCTTGATTAATTGCCTACTGTGCGTAGCTACAGCGCAACATGTTGCTGCCATCATTTACGCACAGTGAAATATCTTGAAAGATGACAACCGTCTTGCCTTGCACAACAACAACAAAAAAATACAACAACAGCCAGAATAGATGGCAGCAATGCCAAGTGGGCAAGAAGCAATGAATGAAAAAAAAGTTGAACACGAAAACAGGAAGATGCCGAAGTAAATTGTAAATAGTAACCGTTACATAATCTCAATCCGTAAGATATGCCAGCGAGTGACATTTGTCGGATACGCAACATTGCCAGCTGTAACAGCCGTTCGTCGCATCATCATCGTCGTCATCAACAACAGCAGCAGCAACAGCGGCAATGTCAGCAGCAGCAGCAGCAACAGGAACAAGTTGAGCCGCAAGCAGCAAAACAAGTGCTGATAACTGCGCCAAGCCATAAGAGTGAAAAATTAACGACAAGAATTCAGGAAACCTTGGCAAAGATTGCGACTAAGTGTAAATGGAGATAATGTGATAGGCAAAGGGAAGTACATAGCAGGGGGTAATGTGGCGCAAGGTGGGAAAGGTGAGCAACCAAAACAACGATCGCATATTAACTTTGCGCCGCAGCACGTGGGCCCCGCAAGTAGTCGAGGGAAAGAGTGTGAAGCGGCGTTGCTGCGTAAATGGACAACAACGGGTTAACAAGTTGAACAAGTTGAAAACAGCGGCAAGCAGCATCGGAAAGAGAAAAAAAAACAAACACGAATAATAACAACAATAGCAATAAAAAAAAAGAATGACAACACAGCAACAATGCTGTTGACAACGCTGCTGCTTTGCAAAAAATGGCAAAATGATGACACGCAACAACCGTCCAGGAGTCAAGTACATACATGCGAGAACACGAGCAACTCAGCAGCTCTGCAAGAAAATGGAAAAGCAAAACAAAACAAAAACGATTGCTAGAAACATGATATCAATAGCGGAAAAAACGCAGCTGCAGCAAATGTGACATAGCAACATCAATAATATTTGTAGATGAAAGCAAAAAAAAAATAAAAAAAAAACACAAACAAATACAACAAGCAAATCAGTGGCTTAAACAAAACTGCAAACAGCAAATTTTTGCCAGCAACGAATGGCGCCTGGCGTGATATCAGCAGCATTTTTTGATAAGAAAAATCATTGCCTCTTTTAAGTATGAGCTCAAAGCAAATGAGTTGGATGCATCGAAGAGCGCTTAATTTCGTGGAAAGAGCGTAGTGTCAGAGAGCGGAAGAAGAGCTGATTAGTAAAGAGGCAGACTGGCTAAAAACTAGGCGAAAGAGAAATAAAGTTGATAATGGGTGCACGCAACAAATGCCTACAGCTGAAGGTGGGCACAAATTTTGCATAAACAGATGTTGCAGATGGGTGGGTAGATTTTAGCTGGAGAAGGTTTGGAAATTGAATGGCTCAAAAACACAAGGTAAAGGCTTCCAATTATTTGAAAGGAATTGACTGTGGATTTTACATGAGTCTTTTCCATCTTATCTGTGTCTGTTTAAGTAAGTGAAAAGTCATTGAAAAGCAACATTTCCGGCTGAACATATGTTTGGTTCGATAACTACAATGATAGTGAAGATAAGGATAGTGTTTCAGATATCTATAAATAAGTATTAAGGTAATATGCAAGATGTTATAAATTGTAAACAGCTAAAATATCGGTAACGATATTAATGGCAACGATAACTATAACGACACCGACGGCAATATCGGCAATCATCCTTAGAAATAAGCAGGCCGACGACACGTCGCAACGAAATAGGAGCATAGGGGGTGGTTCCCCGAGGTTGGAATTTAAAAATATTTTGCTAAGTTGATAAATTTGACTAATTAATTGAAAAAAAAAATGGATGGGGAACTAGAACCTTGCCCGGCTTTTTCTAGAGGCGGCCCTGGCGATAATAACATTACAAATATAGCGATAACGGCAACCTTGAAATTAAAAAAGATAGATGCGAAAAATTGTTTAAAGCAACAGACACACTAGCAAAAAAAAAAAATACCGATGAAAGCATCCATAAAAATATCAATAAGAAGTGTAAAAAATCGCAAAATGTTGAGATGGTTATCGGTGACAAAGAATGATACCGATGACGGAGTATAATTCATAAAATTATCGATACAAAACTTATAAAAGTTTCGATAAAAATATTAAAAAATATCGAGAACATTATGAATAACGATAATACCAGAGAACAACCGCAATAGCGGTAACATTATCGATAAATGCACCAGCAATTTCCGGAAAATATCGAAAATATGAACAAATAGAGAATACGACAGCAGCAACCATAAAATTATTTATAATATTCATCTCGAATATTGCTGTTTACGTTATCAACAAATACATCATTAAAAATATATATGGATAACATTTTCGAAAAATATGGAAAATTTGACGAATGATAAATGATAAAGATAACAGAATGCGACAGTAAAATTATCGATAAGAAATCAAAAAAATATCGCCAATGTTGCTGGTTACGTCGAAAGTGTAACTGTAACGCTATCATAAATGCTGTAGCTTAGAATTTGAAAAAAAAGATTTCCACAAAAACACATGTTTTACAGGCCAAATATTTGATTCACTAAACACATTCAAAATTAGTTTCATTTGATTCATTGTTCAACATCTGACTAGATGACGAATCCGATATTTTCGAAATTTTTAAAAACTTTTAAAATTTTCGGGATTTTCTCTATTATGGGATTATTGGGCATCTAAAAAACTTATGCTAAAACATAAGTACTTTAAAATTTCTGTATTAAATATTCAGTATCTAAATTTTGTTAATCATTGATATTGATTAAATGCATTTACTTTTCAATTCTTTTAAAAATAGTGTGTTATTTAAAAAAAAATTAACAGCATTTTAATTAAAAAGTATATATATGCAAAAATTTTTTCAACTCTCTTTCTTGGTAAATGCTTTTGCTTCCAGAAGCATCGATCCATGCTAAGCGGAACCTAATAATCAGCGTTTGTCCTCCTGAGTTAAGCAAACGTTCCACAAAAACTTCTTATCAATCTCCACTTTTTTTGAAAAAATTTTTCACATGAAAATACATTTGACAATTTAGAATTTGTGTGAAAAACATAAACAATATTTGACCACTTAGAGACCAAACAATTAAAANAAAAAAATATCGCCAATGTTGCTGGTTACGTCGAAAGTGTAACTGTAACGCTATCATAAATGCTGTAGCTTAGAATTTGAAAAAAAAGATTTCCACAAAAACACATGTTTTACAGGCCAAATATTTGATTCACTAAACACATTCAAAATTAGTTTCATTTGATTCATTGTTCAACATCTGACTAGATGACGAATCCGATATTTTCGAAATTTTTAAAAACTTTTAAAATTTTCGGGATTTTCTCTATTATGGGATTATTGGGCATCTAAAAAACTTATGCTAAAACATAAGTACTTTAAAATTTCTGTATTAAATATTCAGTATCTAAATTTTGTTAATCATTGATATTGATTAAATGCATTTACTTTTCAATTCTTTTAAAAATAGTGTGTTATTTAAAAAAAAAATTAACAGCATTTTAATTAAAAAGTATATATATGCAAAAAATTGTTCAACTCTCTTTCTTGGTAAATGCTTTTGCTTCCAGAAGCATCGATCCATGCTAAGCGGAACCTAATAATCAGCGTTTGTCCTCCTGAGTTAAGCAAACGTTCCACAAAAACTTCTTATCAATCTCCACTTTTTTTGAAAAAATTTTTCACATGAAAATACATTTGACAATTTAGAATTTGTGTGAAAAACATAAACAATATTTGACCACTTAGAGACCAAACAATTAAAACAAANGAAAAAATATCGCCAATGTTGCTGGTTACGTCGAAAGTATAACTGTAACGCTATCGTAAATGCTGTAGCTTAGAATTTGAAAAAAAAGATTTCCACAAAAACACATGTTTTACAGGCCAAATATTTGATTCACTAAACACATTCAAAATTAGTTTCATTTGATTCATTGTTCAACATCTGACTAGATGACGAATCCGATATTTTCGAAATTTTTAAAAACTTTTAAAATTTTCGGGATTTTCTCTATTATGGGATTATTGGGCATCTAAAAAACTTATGCTAAAACATAAGTACTTTAAAATTTCTGTATTAAATATTCAGTATCTAAATTTTGTTAATCATTGATATTGATTAAATGCATTTACTTTTCAATTCTTTTAAAAATAGTGTGTTATTTAAAAAAAAATTAACAGCATTTTAATTAAAAAGTATATATATGCAAAAATTTTTTCAACTCTCTTTCTTGGTAAATGCTTTTGCTTCCAGAAGCATCGATCCATGCTAAGCGGAACCTAATAATCAGCGTTTGTCCTCCTGAGTTAAGCAAACGTTCCACAAAAACTTCTTATCAATCTCCACTTTTTTTGAAAAAATTTTTCACATGAAAATACATTTGACAATTTAGAATTTGTGTGAAAAACATAAACAATATTTGACCACTTAGAGACCAAACAATTAAAACAAAAATCAAAAAAGCCATTTGGCGTTCTCATATTTTGCTAAAGAGGCACCCATATACATCCAAATCGCTCTAAGTATACATCCACATCTCAGTCACCTGCCTAGATGCCTGCGATGGCAAATTGCAAATTCTTCCAAGCCATACTTATGAAGTTGTTATGCTCAGTTATCGTTGTGCAAATAACTTTGTACGAATTATCTCCACATAAATTGAAAACGGAATTGACATTAAAAGAATTTGTATCAAATAGCAAAATTAGTATGCGATGTAGCAGCACTTTGACNTCAAGCCATACTTATGAAGTTGTTATGCTCAGTTATCGTAGTGCAAATAACTTTGTACGAATTATCTCCACATAAATTGAAAACGGAATTGACATTAAACGAATTTGTATCAAATAGCAAAATTAGTATGCGATGTAGCAGCACTTTGACAGCAATGCATTGCAGCGCTTTAATACATTTTGACTGAGTTGGTTGCAGTAAATATTTGTTGCACGCAACACCATTAAATTATGATAAAGTAGTAAATTCTAAGTGGTAGCACAAATAAATGGCAAACTGATCGTAAAATTACAAAAAAAGTAAATAAGATTGTCATTGAAAATAGTTTGCATTAAAGCTTATTCAAATTGAATACATATACTTTCGTACATACATATATGTGTGCATTAGGGTGCATCACTCTGCAGGCAAAAAAGAAACTGGTACGGGTTTTCCACTAGAGCTATACAATTTTGTATACTTTAAGTTTTTCGCCAAAATATTTCGGGAAAATATTTAAATTTGCGTAAACTGGGTTGATTTGAATTTACTTCAGTAAAAAAAAAAAATATTAAAAAAAATATATATTTTTTTCCAAAAGATCAGTTCAATAATGTTTAAAATTTGTATCAACGTTAACGAAATTATGAGATTTTTAGAGGTATTTTCAAATCGTTCCAGCTTATGTAAATCTTAATATTTATGCGGAAGTCGTAAAATAAAATACACTTTATAATTCCGGGGAAAATCCGCATTTTTTTTTTTTTTTGTGAGGCACCCTGATGCATGTATAATATTTGTAATACTTATGCAATTTACTCGTTATTAGAATTTTAACAAGAAATTTGATGTTTGATCGTTTTGTATAAATAGTCTGTAACCCTAACAAATAGCAAATTTCTACCTGAGTTCCTTTCATTTTCAGTAAATCCAGCCCTCAAGAAACCTTTCTAAGTTTTGCCGTGCCCACCTGTGAAGATCCTCTGTCCTGTGAAGATCCTCTGCTCCTTCTAGTAAGGAAGTAAACTTCCAAGGTGGTACCAAGGTTGATCTTTTATTTTATGTTTACATTTCCAGAAAAGTGAGCGTCCGTTTAGTGTTTCAAGGCAGCTTAAATTTTGAGTTCACCAAACTTTCCTAGATATATTTAAGGTAGGAGGAGGACGTTAAAAATAAGCAACTATTCACAAAAGTATTCACAAAAGTTCATGTTAGCACCATAAATACATAAAAGTCTAGGTACTATAGTAAACAATCTTGCTCGAGATAAAACATAAAATTAATACTACCTCATCCCATTCAACATAATTAGCTGCGTAAATGGCAAACACGCAAAGACAAAAGTTCTGCGACCAATTACACTTACACTTACACCAACTCAACTCAACTCAACCCAAAGCAAGTCAATGCCAACTGTGCTGCCTTACTGGTTGACCTTTAAAAACTCCCGCGTCTAATTAAAAGTAATCACTGGCAAGTCATAACAAGAATTTTTATGACTCAATTAACTGTACCGCAAAGAGAAGCAGCAAGCCAGTCATTGAACCACCTTTATTATGTCGTTACAGGCGTATCATAACTCATTAAATGGGGCAAACGATGACTAGGAAAATAAAACAACAACAACACGAACAACAAAAACGTGGCACGGCAGAAGAACACGCACGCACGAAAGTCAAAGCGAATTGAGTCTGAAAAAAAGAAGAAATTGAAGATAACAGACGCAAATATGTAGAATAAAATTTTGGTTTAAATTCAGTTATTATTTAATTGCACTTCTCTATGTATGTGTGTAGTTTGAAGGGTTGAAAGCACTTGGCAAATAACAATTAACACATACAAAACATTTGTAAGTACGAACACGTGTCTAGCGCAATTCGCTACAAACTAAATAGACGAATAGAACGAAGTAGAGAAACAGAAATTTCGCTTGCAATAAAAACTGTAATTCAAATGAGCGTATAAGTGTATAAATAAGTAAACAGAAAGAAAGGCCAAAGACAGTGTGAACACAGTAATATCGCTGTGCCTTTTTGTTACACTTTTATGGGCATTTCTGACAACGTGATTTGGCAAACTTTTTCAAAAAAGTGCTCTTAAGAGGGAAATTAATATTTAAAATGAAATGAAAAAAGCGCACTCATATCGAAATTATTGCAATGCAATTTTGTTTAAGTTTACAGTACAGTATTTTCAGCGCAAGAGGAAAGTTCTTTTAGCCGAGGTGTTTAAATGGCAGAAATACTAAATAAAATTTATTCCTAATCCTTATTTTTGATTTAATTAGCGTTCACTGTTGCTTTTACTGAGTTTCTTCAACCAGTTAGCAGTTTTCCGCGAATGGTATAATTGATGTTGCTTCTGCATATTTATTTCCGACGACTGCGTTATAAAACTTCATTATAACTCGATGATAAAAATGAAATTGTTTGCGAACTCATTTTCCGTACATGGAGAAACCCAGGATAACAAAAGACTTAAGGCACAAACTTGATTTCTAAACTCACCTATACTATTTCGCTAACGATGATGATGGCATACAAATTTTGGAGCACTGAAACTAATGAGGGACACCTAGTGAATGAAAATAGAATTGGAAAAGAAAGCAAACAAACATGTCTCTTGTTGTTGACCAAATAATCAGAGCTCATAGAAACAAACTTGATCAATGACTGACCTGGCAGCTTTCATCAGCAAATAAAAATAACTTCACTTTAGCCACTCTCTTTAAAAAGAATGAAGCTTTAACTATTTAGCGTTTATCTGATCCAAAATTCAAGAATAGAAGGTTTTCAGGTTTTTCCTCTTTTTGACCCGAAACTTAGATGAGAAGAAATTTTTGAGCTTTGAAACAGCCTTTATGCACTTTGTAAAAAAGTTTTCAAATACTTTTTTCAGCTCTTGCAACCACGAAAATGGATTTCTTGATGCAAGAATGTGGTTAAAAATTTTTGAAAAAATTTATTTGCATACAGGTTTTCTGTCGTAAAAATTTACGTTTTTGAAAGTCATTTTGAAGGTAAGGGTAATTGTTCTCTACAACGTAAGCAAGGCTTATTGCAGAGGTAGTAGCACTAGAGCAACCAGTTTTATTTTTTTCACATTATTTGGTCTCTGAAGTGTAAAATATTTTTAATTCCTATTTACAAAAATTCTAAGTTGTCAAGCTCCATTTGCTCTGAAACTCCTTTTCATACACAAGAAGCGATTGAAAATCAACTAGTGGTACGTTCGTCTAACTCAGAAACACAAATCTCCTGGTCCTTGCTAAGAAGGAGTGGAGGAAGCAAACAAATTTAGCAACAAAAAAAAGTTGCAGTAGTTTTTATTAAATTTTTTAATTTCTCAATTGTTGCTTGTATTTCATATGGCACACTTTGATGCTAAAAAAACGGAATCCTTTTTTGACATTTTGGGAGGCCAGAAGCAACAACGAAAAACACGTACATTTTGTTTTAGTTCTACAGGGGACGGCGCACGAAGTATTACCAATTAAAAATGCTATACTTTTGTCTGTTTTGCTTTAGTTTTATTCAAAAACATCAGCTCAGAAAAATTTAGGTATTACTGTAGCCATCTTTAGAGCAAATAATAGCAGCGAGTCTGTGCCGGAATGCTTCACATGTTGCACGAATATCGTCTAGTGGAATTTTATATTGAACAGCACGTAAAGGTAAATCAACAAATCTACCGTGAAAAGATTTTAAACGATGCTTTGTTATCTTGGGCACCGAAAAAATAATTCGGTAGAAATTTTTGGACGTTTCAATAGGACTCGTCACCATCGAGTAGATGGAAATAAACAACGGGGTGCCATCAAGGTACAAGTAGCATTCGTCTGAATCTGGAGGTAGGTTTCAAAATAGGGTGGAACAAGTTTTTCCACCTTGTAAAGAGGATCGCGATTTTTTTTTCAACTTTCCTCTTACTTCGTTCGTATTTTTTCGTTTTTTTTTTCTTCCTGGAAATGTTTTGGACCTTAATCGTCTAGGCGTAGCCACACACTGCCTAGTCAGCCGAGTCAAACCGAGCGCAAGCATAAACAGACGGCAGCGTTGATCCAGATCAACTCGGGAANTACACATCTATGCATACTACCTCGATCCACATACAATATATGTATTTCTCTGTATGTATGTACATTAACATCGTGCGGCGTCCACTGCGCTATGGCCTGTTTTGTGTTTTTTTTTTTTTTTTTTTTTTCTACTGCAGATGCTTNTAAGCGTGGCGTATAAGTGATCATTAGCGCGCTATGAAAGGTGAGAGTTTTCACCATCGCCGCTGCTGTCGACTTCAAATGACTGCCACCGCTGCTGCAGCTGTTGTTGCCATTTGCCAGCACCAGCCAATTGATCCACAAAGTGTTGTGGCATTTGGAATTGCTGCCACACCATTCGCTGCATTCCTGTAACACATCTATGCATACTACCTCGATCCACATACAATATATGTATTTCTCAGTATGTATGTACATTAACATCGTGCGGCATCCACTGCGCTATGGCCTCTTTTGTGTTTTTATTTTTGCTACTGCAGATGCTTTGCCCAAATACATCAGTCAGCCAGCCAGCCAGCCAGCCTAGCCTGTCTCGCCACTGTGCGACCGCTTAATTGCTTTGTTTGGTCACAGCGTGATCCATCAAAATGGAAAGTGCTCGTCAAAAATCAACTGGAAAACAGTAGCAGCAGTAGTGGCAGCAGCAACAACTAAAGGGGTGGCATATGTTAGAAAGATTTGCGTTTAAGTTTAACTTAAAAAAAAAATAAAAAAAATACTATTGAATGTACAATTAGGTGGAGCTTTGATGAAGAAGTTGAGCTGCTATGCTTTTCCATTGTCGCACTTCTGCTTAGCCGTTCTATTGTGGTGTTAAGCGCTCGCATATCCGCTTCGTTAACATATTTAGGAACGATTAGGCTTTCTAGTTGGCTGCATACATATGTACATATATGTTACTAAATAGAGATAGAAAATTTCTTTAGGCAAATGAATACATATCTATCTTGTAATAGATTAATATAAATTTTCTTCATCTTCGTTTGCCGGTTTTACTGGATCGTATTTTAGTGCAAAAACCCTTTGGATTGTTAAACGGAATGTGCTAAAATGTTACTTAGTGGTCTGGCCTACATATAAATATGTTAGTATGAATGGAAAAACTCAAACGCAATTAGCTTTGCGCTTTTTTCAAATATTTACCTTCTTTCCGACGCAAATAACCAGCCAATTTACTGCTTCCTTCATGGTAAATACCGCTGCCTGGAAAACTATTACAGTAATCTAGGAGCTCATTTAAGGTTTATGGGGAGTTCCCTGCAAAAAAACCCTCAACCGAACCTTCCTTCAAGTATCGACCCACAAAAGTGCACTGAGTGAAAAATGGGCAAATTGATGCCAGCATAGCAACGTTGTCCGTGTCATCAGAAGCAAAGCCGAACTATACAAGAATATTAGAGTTGCCAGATTCTGAGTGAGTAAAGCGGCCAGTGCTCCTAAGCCCAACTGCAGCCTTGGTGCAGCCTTATCTACATGCATGTGCATTAAAGTGGTCCAAAAATGTATGTAAAAAAAAATAAGGTCGGATTTTTAATACCGCCACCGCATAGGATTGTTATATACCGAAAAAAATATACCCATATTTTTTTATTTTGAAATCAAAAAATATTTAGGGTGTGCTCAAAGCGCTCAAAGTTTTCCATGTATTTTATATGGAGAAAAATCAATTTTTCGTAGAAATGGTATAAAACTCTTGAAAATCAATATTTTTCGACCAGAAAACTGTGGTTCTCTTCAGGAGACTTCCAGTATTAATATCCAATTGTTTATTTAACCATTTTTTATGATTAAAGATTGTTTATTGGTCCCCCGTTGCATTTTCTAAGGGCTTTGGAGGACCTATAAAATATAGTTACCATGAAAAAATTGTTAAAGAAACAACTGAGTATTATTACTGGGAATATCCTGAAGATAAGTAAAGTTTTCCGATCGAAAAATATTGATTTTCAAGAATTCTACACTATTTCTATGAAAAGTTGTTTTTCTCCATATAAAATACATGGAAAACTTTGAGCGCTTTAAGCACTACCTAAATTATTTTTTATTTCAAAATAAAAAAATTTGGGTATATTTTTTTCGATATAGATCAATCCTAGGGTGTGCCGGCATTAAAACTCCGACTTTATTTTTTTGGACCACTCTAATGTGCATGATGAGATTAAGAGCCAGAGTGGAGATGGTTTTAAATTCTCCACTGATTTCAATTTGGGTGGCCCGTTGTAATCGCACCAGTTTTCTGACTAGTGTAGTTTTCTCTAGTGCATTCCATCGTTAGTCATCGTCATAAAATATTATTGGCTTTACTTGATTTCAAAGAGCTTTAAAATTGCTTTACGAGAGAGGCCTCAAATCTTAGCAATTGTACCCCTGCATGGGGTAGAGAACTCTTGACGCCTTCTTTACTCATTCCTCAATGTAAGGCTTCCATGATAGCTTCCTATCCAAAAAAACTGCCATCAAGCAAAGGATGCGTCCCTTGGGGTATATTTTACTTCGTGGAGGACAAGCGAGTACCATCTTACCAGAATTTGCAACGAGACTTGTCGAGCGCCTGATAAGCAAACTCTTGGAATCCTGTTCATAGTGTGCAGCTCTGCCAACCCCGCTATGGTTTTAAGCGAAAACAGAGAGACACACAGAGAAACAGAGAAAGATTGGCCTGATATCCTTGCAAGAAATGTGGGAGCTATTTTCGGCCTTCGGTATAAACGCAATAGCGGAGATTGGAGCCAACCAACGGCACGACACCTTTCAATTAATTTGAAACTGGGCCGTCTCGTCTCGCGGATATGAAAGGCTTGAGAGGGTTTATCGCCAAAGCAAGGCGAAACTTATAAAGTAGGTCGCTCCGGGCGCTGCCGCAATTCCCTCTATCCGAATCGAGAGCTCCTTCTGGGTCTAATTCGCTTGGAAAATGGGCCCAAGCATAAGCCACTCTTCGCTCTTCATTTAACAACTTCAAGCCTCGTCCAAAAGTACATGCCAAAGGAGCAAGATTCCCAGCTGGCACGGGAAAAATAAAATACTTACATAGTTTGCCTGGTATTTTATGAGTGAAAATTACTGGTAATTGTTGCTTTTTTTGGCGTATAGTTAAATGCTCCATGGTTTCTCGATTCCTTTCAAAACTTTCTTCGGACTTTTCCGGACCTTGTGGAAATTTTCACTTCTATTCGAGATTAGGAGCATTTTAAGGTTCTATGGGACTTTTCGGTATTCTTCATATGTGACTTTCCAGAATTTTCGGAAAATCTTCGGAGCCTTCATGTTCTACTTTACGGAACTTTCAAAAGCTTTTAGGATTTGTGCTTGACTTTTTGCCATTTCTAATGTTTTACGTTTTGAGATCTTCAGAAACTTTTGCGATTTATGGGTCTTTTAGAAAGTCCTTATATTTTTTTCTTTGAATTTTTTGCAATTTTTAAAAACTTGGCGTCATTTGGGAAGTTTGAAAATTGTTTATTATTCTTCAAATTGTTATGATTTTCAACAACTTTACTGATTTTCCGGGTCTATCGGGAACATTCTGGTCTAAAGGTACACTTAGGTCTTATTTTGTAATTTTTAGGGACTTTTTGGGATGCTTTCTGTTTTGCTTTTTGATTTTTTTTTCAGATTATTTATAACATGGCGGCTTTTCGGGGGTTCGAAGAAATTTTTCGTTCGTTGTGTTTTCGAACTTATTGGTACTTTAAGTAATTTACTTTTCGTGATTTTAAAAATTTTTTAAGAATTTTTTTAGTTTCTATTGACTTGTTCGGGACATTTCGGGTTTCTGCATGGAATTTCTGTGATCTATCGGGTTTATTCGTGAATATTGAGGTCCAAGAGTACATTTAGGTCCTATTTATAATTATTTTTTACTAAGGCATACCTTACCTTTAATTTTTACCTTAAAATATGAAAAGCGATATTTCTTCTACAAAAGCTTACAAAATTTTCTTTGCCTTTTATTATAAAATGCATATCCGCTATGGTCTCAGGAATATTTATTTTCTTTTATATTCGTTTTATGAGCACAGAGAAGCAAAACTATGCAGGAAATGAAAGAGAAAATTCATATCTCAAAAAAATGCGGCAAATTCCATACAACAAGCAGACTAAAAGAATTGTGAATAAAAGTACGCACTGCAATACAGCTGCGCGTGTTGCAAAGTGAGTGAAATGTATTGCACGTTGTCAGTGGCACAAACGCATAAATACTAGTGCGTAATTATAGCTACGCACTTGCCACACAAAATGTTGCACAAATCGTGATCTGATGTGATGCGATTTCATTTTCTTTAAATTAGCGTTCGAGTAAGTGTGCGAGTGTGTGTGTGTGTGTGTGTGTGTGTGCCTGTGCGCGCGCGCTCGGCGAGTTAATGACTCTTCTGCTCCTGTTTGTGGATGTTTGGTTGGATAAGTAAAATTACAGCATGCCATGCCACAAATGTGCCATGCAATGCATCCGTTTGCAATTCATTAGAATCGTAGCTGTGATTAATTTTACGAGCGGCACACCGGCTGACAGCTACTGATTAATCGAATGCGTATCTATGTAAGTATGTATATAAGTCCAATATCCGGATGACTTACTCTTGCAAATAAATACACACTTACGCACCTAAATACTCGCATAAGCTTGATAGAAAGTTTTCCATAAAATTACTTCTTGCTTTTACTTGCTTTCATTCCTTTTGTAGAAAGAGAGAAGTCAGATCAGAATGTAATTTGAAAGATTAAAAAGAAATGCAAATCGCACTGAAATTTATATTCCTACGTTTAACTGTTGCAAGTCTATATTGAAGATAAGGCGATATGGGTAGTGCTATAGATATATATTGCGTTATTGGGAAAATTTACTTAGGTATCGGTATCGAGTGTGTTTACCTTTTCGGGACCAACTTCAAAAGAGGAGGAGGTTATCAATTTGTCGANATATTCCTACGTTTAACTGTTGCAAGTCTATATTGAAGATAAGGCGATATGGGTAGTGCTATAGATATATATTGCGTTACTGGGAAAATTTACTTAGGTATCGGTATCGAGTGTGTTTACCTTTTCGGGACCAACTTCAAAAGAGGAGGAGGTTATCAATTTGTCGGTCGGAATTTTATTTTAAAGAAAATATAAGGAAAAAAGAATTTTGTTTAATTCAAATTCCTCAAAACGTTTATCCCACATTTTTCCTCCACAATTTTTTTTTCCATTTGGATAATTTTTTTCTGCTTTTGGTAAATATATTTTTTTCTGAAAACGAATTTCCTAAAATTTTTTTTCCAAATATTCCTCTTTTTTCCTAAAAATTCCTTTTTTNTCAAATTCCTCAAAACGTTTATCCCACATTTTTCCTCCACAATTTTTTTTCCATTTGGATCATTTTTTTCTGCTTTGGGTAAATATATTTTTTTCTGAAAACGAATTTCGTAAAATTTTTTTTCCAAATATTCCTCTTTTTTCCTAAAAATTCCTTTTTGTAATTTTTATCTCAAGTGTACATATATTTCTTAACCGACTTCAAAAAAGGAGGAGGTTATCATTTCGACGGAATATTTTTTCTTATATTTGTTACCGGACTTTGGACCACGCTAACCGATTTCTATAAGCATTTTTTTTAAAGGAAAGTACCCCAGAGGTGGTCCCATCCTTATTTAGTTTTAATCCGCTCATTGGATCGTGAACAAATTGCCGGTAATCTTAGATTTTTATATGAGAATTGAAGATGGTTTTTTTCTAGAGAAAATTACTTAATATTAAGTGTTTTCTAATGACATTTTTTTTGCTTTCTCAATTTTTTTCTATATCTATTTTTTTCTAAAAGGATTTCTTTCTAATTTACCGTAAACTTTTCTAGTTTTAATTAAAGTGTTTAGTTCTAAAATTTTATGTTAAATTTAGTTAATGGAAAAAGATTTTGCGAATAATGTTTATCTTAAATTAAAAAAAAAAAAAAAAACAAGTACTGGAAACCACAAGTAACTTGTCTTACCGCGGGTATCACTCAATGGTGCGTGGTAATGAGGTATCTCACCATTTGGCGAGAGGGGGCTTATACCTGATATTCCTCGGTTTTAAACCAGTTATACCACACCCACCTTCGGTCACCGGTTCACTATTAGAAACTGGACGAATATTTGGTTCAGCAATGATTGGGAGACTGAGAGGGGCTGAAGGTGGGGAAAACTTTTGTCGCCCTCAACCTAAGAGAATCTTGCCAGAATTTTTCTTTTATTGAGCAGATGGAAACTTGTGTTGATTGTTGACTGGTCACCTCTTGTGGCATAAAGACTTGACATTAAGGGCATGAGACCGTTTAGATGAAAAGTACAAAAAAATCACATCGACCTCTACCTTCACCTTTGCCTTTACCTTTACCTTTACCTTTACCTTCATCTTTGCGTATACTTTTACTTTTACGACGAATTTGGATTATTCCCATAGAACTATTTAAAAAAAAAAATATTGCTGGTGACACCGTAAAATGTAAAAAGGTGGAAAAGAAAATATCGAAATTCACTTTCCAAAATTCTTAAGAGACGGGGTGCACGACGACTTTTTTTTTATTTGCCTGTAAGTTGGTATGGTCTAATGTACATACATATGTATGTATTTATGTTGGAAAATGTCTAAGAATGTACTACCATTTCAAATNATTCCTCGGTTTTAAACCAGTTATACCACACCCACCTTCGGTCACCGGTTCACTATTAGAAACTGGACGAATATTTGGTTCAGCAATGATTGGGAGACTGAGAGGGGCTGAAGGTGGGGCAAACTTTTGTCGCCCTCAACCTAAGAGAATCTTGCCAGAATTTTTCTTTTATTGAGCAGATGGAAACTTGGGTTGATTGTTGACTGGTCACCTCTTGTGGCATAAAGACTTGACTNTTCCTCGGTTTTAAACCAGTTATACCACACCCACCTTCGGTCACCGGTTCACTATTAGAAACTGGACGAATATTTGGTTCAGCAATGATTGGGAGACTGAGAGGGGCTGAAGGTGGGGAAAACTTTTGTCGCCCTCAACCTAAGAGAATCTTGCCAGAATTTTTCTTTTATTGAGCAGATGGAAACTTGTGTTGATTGTTGACTGGTCACCTCTTGTGGCATAAAGACTTGACATTAAGGGCATGAGACCGTTTAGATGAAAAGTACAAAAAAATCACATCGACCTCTACCTTCACCTTTGCCTTTACCTTTACCTTTACCTTTACCTTCATCTTTGCGTATACTTTTACTTTTACGACGAATTTGGATTATTCCCATAGAACTATTTAAAAAAAAATTATTGCTGGTGACACCGTAAAATGTAAAAAGGTGGAAAAGAAAATATCGAAATTCACTTTCCAAAATTCTTAAGAGACGGGGTGCACGACGACTTTTTTTTTATTTGCCTGTAAGTTGGTATGGTCTAATGTACATACATATGTATGTATTTATGTTGGAAAATGTCTAAGAATGTACTACCATTTCAAATCTGTTGCTTCATGCTTGTTACATCATTTACTTTTATTTATTTACTATTGGTATTTTTCCCATTTATTCTTATTTACCTCTCTCAACTATAGCATTCAAAGCTCCACTTACGGTGGCATCATTCACCTTGCACTCGATTACCGTTGTCAGTCAGCACCAGCAATGGTAAATAGTAGTTAATGGCGCTTATCTAGCTGATGGCCGTTTGCCAACTGCCAACTGCCAACTGCCAGCTGCTAAGTGCGAAGCCTTTAGGGTGACGAAGCCTCAGTTAGTCATTCGGTGTCATATAAAAGTAGAAAATACTGCTGCCTCTGACTAGTTACTTCGGTATTTCACGCTGTTGTTTGCAGCATATCTGTTTACTATGCACACTTTTTTACTATCTTAAGTACTTCTTTTGATCTGGTTTGTTTTAATTTTTTCTTCCAATGAACTTTAGGTTAGTTCGTTAATGGAAGCAAATATGAAGTTTTTGATGATTTCTCCACCTGGAACAATCAATTTTTTACGCTATTATGTTACCTTGCTGATCCTTCTTACTTATTTATATTGGAATCGATTTTATGGTTAAGGAAAGTATTTCTATGACTGTTTATATTAAATACAAACTTACGTGCCATGTCTCGCCATGCAATAGATGTACTTGCTTACTGAAAACTATTTTAAATAGTCGCCTACTTGGTAGTATCTACTTAAATATAAAATGCAATTAATAACGCCACATAATGAGCATTAAAATAAAACGCCTTTCGTAGCTTCTTAAGTAGCGACTCGCATAGTTTTATGAACGATATCCGTGGGTGACAGTTTTAAGAAAATTTCATTACAGAAATATTCTAATATTTTGAATATTGCTTGTTTATAGCAAATTGTAAAAATTACATTAAAATTTATAGGATGATTGTACACTCCAAAATTTTTCTTCGACTTCNAAGAAAATATCGAAATTCACTTTCCAAAATTCTTAAGAGACGGGGTGCACGACGACTTTTTTTTATTTGCCTGTAAGTTGGTATGGTTAATGTACATACATATGTATGTATTTATGTTGGAACAAGTCTAAGAATGTACTACCATTTCAAACNACTTCGGCATTTCACGCTGTTGTTTGCAGCATATCTGTTTACTATGCACACTTTTTTACTATCTTAAGTACTTCTTTTGATCTGGTTTGTTTTAATTTTTTCTTCCAATGAACTTTAGGTTAGTTCGTTAATGGAAGCAAATATGAAGTTTTTGATGATTTCTCCACCTGGAACAATCAATTTTTTACGCTATTATGTTACCTTGCTGATCCTTCTTACTTATTTATATTGGAATCGATTTTATGGTTAAGGAAAGTATTTCTATGACTGTTTATATTAAATACAAACTTACGTGCCATGTCTCGCCATGCAATAGATGTACTTGCTTACTGAAAACTATTTTAAATAGTCGCCTACTTGGTAGTATCTACTTAAATATAAAATGCAATTAATAACGCCACATAATGAGCATTAAAATAAAACGCCTTTCGTGGCTTCTTAAGTAGCGACTCGCATAGTTTTATGAACGATATCCGTGGGTGACAGTTTTAAGAAAATTTCATTACAGAAATATTCTAATATTTTGAATATTGCTTGTTTATAGCAAATTGTAAAAATTACATTAAAATTTATAGGATGATTGTATACTCTAAAATTTTTCTTCGAATTTAGAAATTGTAAGCCTTGACAAAGGGTCAAATAAGAAAACATATTTTTCTACACTACTCCCCATGCTGGAGTGCGGAATAGTAGGTTCGAGATTAATAATTCCTTTTACAATTTGATTCATGTAGAAAAAAGTTGATTTTTTGGATACTTGACTTGATTAGGTGTGAAATATTTTCCGAGCGGAGGTACATGGAATATGTAGCTAGGGGCCTAGATTGTTAGGAAATTAGTAGAATGAGATGTGAGTGCAAAGAGCAAGAATCTTTTGAGAATGTCAAGCAGTAGTTTTGCCGCTGACCATACCATCGTAAATCTCAAAATGGTGAGAAAGTGTAAGGGCGCAGTGGGTCGATGTCCGAGTCAATAAAATCTCACTCATATGAATATCAAACCATAAGGAAATTCATACTAACGAGAAAGTTATATTACTCAGATGGGCTGGAGGTTTGTTTCATTAACCCAAAGAATACACAAAGTGTTTTTTCGCGTGTTAGTCGAAAAAGAAATTCAACTTTATTTTATAGCATGGTTGAGACGAGATCTGCATCTATATGGAACGAAAGATATCTTCCGAGGTTTAAGGAAAGATATTGGGACTAATGGCTTGGGACAACGACCTGATCAAGAAAAACACTGCGAAGAACCGTAATTTATAAAAAAAAACAATTACATTTACGTATATCAGCGTTTTTTTTTATATATCGAGCCCTAACCGCCGAAATAATGTAAGCGCCATTTTTTTAAAAATTTTATTTTTGATGCAGAAATGCATCTAGACGCTCTAGGAATATTTCTGCATCAAAAAGAAAATTTTGAAAAAATGCCGCTTACGTTATTTTGGCGGTTAGGGCTCGATATATTTATATTAGCGTCCCTACAGTGTAATTTGAGATTTCCATGCGTTATTTACTTCTAATAGACTGTATAATAATATAGAGATGTAAATCAAAATTTACGTCTGTTTTTTGGCATGTGCTCTTATCTTTTACATTTCTTTCATTACTACTACAATTTCTTTTATTTCTATTACAATTTATTCAAAATATACGCACACACATACACTGAACCAAAAACACCAATACACTAACCAAAAACACACCTACTACAGCCTGCCAGAAAAAACGGTAAGAAGAGTTACTTTACTTATGGAATTGTACGATGACTAAACTTACAAAAAGTGTTTTGGTATAACAACTGTATCAATTGTTCAAACATTGATTGCCTTTTTCCACAAAATTTAAAATTTGAAATAAATAGTAAACGTTCGATATGTTAGTTATGGTCAAATCTGGTCGTTTTTTCAAAGTATATGTATAAGGCATATGACTTTTTTGGCGAAAATTTCTACCAATTACTCGATGCTTAGAAAAGTGTCTTACTCGCTATGTAGATTGAGTGATTTCACACTCATTCATACTCATGACCACTATGTAATTACCCATCCAAATGACACACTGTGCACCTCGATTATCAATTGTTTGACACATCCGGCTTGTCACTTGCGTTTACGCCAAATTATCTGATCCAAAAATATATATTTTTTTATTATTATTAGATTGGCGCTTACACATATGTTAGTGTTTGGCCGAGCTTCTCCTCCGATTTGTGGTGTGCGCCTTGATGTTGTCACACAGAACGGAGGGACCTACAGTTTTACGCCGACTCCGAACGGCGATTGTATTTTTATGAGAAGCTGTTTTTCATGGCAGGAATACACTCGGAGGTTTGCCATTGCCTACCGAGGGACGACCGCTGTTAGGAAAAAACCTTTTTTCTATATTTTTTTGCGATGTTGCTTTGACCAGGGTTTGAACCCAGGCGTTGCAGAGTGGAAGCGCGCACTGCTTACCACTACACCACAGCGGCCGACAAAAATATATATGCATATCTATATATTTGCAAATCAGCAAGGGTACAATGTTAAAAGATCGACAAATGGACGACTTACATAGTAAATACACTTGTAAGTCCTTATGTATGTAAATGTATACATACGTACATACATATGTTGGTGCTCGCCTAAAGTGCACATTCATTCAATTAGTGGAAACGTGATTGCTTTTGAATATCACCTCGTGCTTGATTTTCATGCTGNATATTTGCAAATCAGCAAGGGTACAATGTTAAAAGATCGACAAATGGACGGCTTACATAGTAAATACACTTGTAAGTCCTTATGTATGTAAATGTATACATACATACATACATATGTTGGTGCTCGCCTAAAGTGCACGCTCATTCAATTAGTGGAAACGTGATTGCTTTTGAATATCACCTCGTGCTTGATTTTCATGCTTTTGCTCTTTTGTGCTTTATTTTTTTATTTTCTATTTTGCATTTCTGAATGCTTTAAAATTTTTAACGACAATTTCTGCAAAGGAATTTATTTTACATTAGAAATCTTATTTTAGTTTGCAAATTAGTGCTTTGTAATTTTTTTGTTTCTTTTTCAACGCTGTGAAAGTCTTGTCACATTTGTAATGTGGAAAAAAAAAAGAATTCCAATCCTAGTGACAACGTTAAATTCAATAAAATTTGCCATGTCATAGGCCGCGAAAAAAAAAAGAAAAAAAAAAGTACAGCATTCGACTTCACTGCCTTTGCAAGATTTTGCTGTTGTTTTCGTTTTTTTTTCCTGACACTTGTGAGCAATGCCAATGACCGCCATAATTTGTCAAGTGCGGAATCTTTCAGTGAAAGTCATTTGAACCGAAAGTGATTTATTGACACCTTTTGGCGCAATTACATGAACTTATTGCAAAATAACTTGTCGAACTTTTAAGGTAATGACTTTCAATTAAGAAGAGAGTAAGCGTATATGAAACGGTATTGTATCTGTGATAAAAGCCTGATGAAACTTCAAGTAATGCCATAATCTAAAAATAAATTAAACGTTCCATATATCCCAACTTTCAAAGGCACCAAAAGCGATCTGCTACTTTCTATTAATAACGCTTGAATTAAAATGAGGGATTAGAGGTTTTGGAAAGAACGCCTTAACTTAGCTTTATATTTTCTTCTTTTTATGCACAAAGAGAATTGCTTTTGCTGCTATACTTGGAAGTAACCAGCTGGAAGGAGTCATTTGCATTTGGCATCCCTAATATCTTTGTGAACGCCTTTGTTGCCGTTGTCTTTTCATGGGTGGAGGATCGAAAATGGTCTGTCGTCCGAGCAGCATCGGTCGTATTAATGGCATAGCAAATCCAACCTAGACTTGAAAATCCCGTCTTCTTCCAAATGGGATAGTAAATATTAAAAACTTACCTCCACCAAAAAATGTTACGTAAGTGGGCGCACGGTGTCAGGACTTAAGAGAATAGTGAGACATGTGTACACGCCGATATTCTGGCTGTGAGTAATTTACATAGGTACCCCGCGGGGAGTTAGGAAGCAAGAAAGAGCCNTAAATATTAAAAACTTACCTCCACCAAAAAATGTTACGTAAGTGGGCGCATGGTGTCAGGACTTAAGAGAATAGTGAGACATGTGTACACGCCGATATTCTGGCTGTGAGTAATTTACATAGGTACCCCGCGGGGAGTTAGGAAGCAAGAAAGAGCCCGAGCATGCTCCAAGCACTCCAAGACATTTTTTTTTAACTTAAAAGGGCCTTGACGCCATACGCTCAATTAAGGGTTAAGTAATTTAAATATATTTTAATTTAATGTTTTATCAAAAATATCTTTAGAAACCTCTTTTAATTGCTAGTGTCCATTTTTGTTTACTTTTATATTTGGCATTTCTCCTCTTCTTCGCAAAAATTGTCGATAAAACTAGGCTCGACATCGAAAAGTTATCGGTTTAGTTTGGGATTATTTTTTAATTACAGATTAACGAGGGACGAATTTTGTATGGCTAATCTCTTTTTCTAATTAAAGATAAGGGAGTTGAACTCAAAAATGAGGCTAATTTACTTATATTGTAAACCTAGCATAAAACATTCTCAGTTCTGCTTGACAGCGCCTATGGTTCTACGTTATGCAAAAAAGGCTGTCGTAAACTTTGTCGGTAAATTTTGACTATGGGTTTCCCACCAAATTCGCAGAGAACTGTTAGGAAATGAAAAAAGGAAATATAACTTGATTTATGTATAGCGATTATAAATGTATATATGATTGGTAATAGCAAAAATATGGTTCATTATGCACTAAATACAATTTGTGTGAAAGATGACAATTTTTGATCAATATCTTAGGCTCGCCCAAGTCCATCAAAGTTCGAGTGCTAAAAACTTTTTTTTTAGCATACTTCGACTCTCTACAAAGAGGTCCATATATAAAATTATGTAGGACTAATACTTTCTAAGATACTTGCAATTTTATTAAACAAATTTATTATTTAATGTTTTTATTAATTTTTAAATTTTGAGCACATTGAACTTTGATGGACTTGGACGAGCCTAAGATATTGACCAAAAATTCGATTCTTTCACACAGATTGGTTTTAGAGCAATATGAACCATATTTTTGCCATTACCAATCAAAAGCAAAAAATAAAATAAAATAAAATAAAAGAAACCGAAACATAACGATAAAGAGGAAGGTAAATTTAAATACTTAAGAGAAGATGTGGGTGAATATGTAGATGAAGAAAGGAATGAAGATAAAGATCTTGTTAAAAGTTAAGCAAATGATAAATATAAAAAGGAAAGGATAAGAAATAGAGAAAATAATATAGATAAAGGTGGAGGCAAAGACAGAGAAAAAGAAAGAGATAAAATGGAAGAATGACATGCTATGTTATGTATGTTATGTTATGTCATGGTATGTTATGTTGCGTCATGTTCCGTTATGTTTTGTTATGTTCTGTTTTGCTATGTTGTGTTGTGTTGTGTTATGTGGTGCTATGTTATCTCATTTTATATTCTGTTATATTGTTAATTTTAATTAACTCAACTAAACTCAACTCGGCTCAGCTCAGCCCACTTCAGATCCCCTTAAATCCCCTTAATTGATGATATATTATGTTATGTTGTGTTATGTTATGTCATGTTATGTTATGTTATGTTATATTATATTATGTATATCATCTTATGTTATATCATGTTATGTCATGTTCCGTTATGTTTTGTTATGTTCTGTTTTGCTATGTTGTGTTGTGTTGTGTTATGTGGTGCTATGTTATGCTATGTTATCTCATTTTATATTCTGTTATATTGTTCAACACATTTCACCTCAAATCACTTTAATTAACTCAACTAAACTCAACTCGGCTCAGCTCAGCCCACTTCAGCTCCCCTTAAATCCCCTTAATTGATGATATATTATGTTATGTTGTGTTATGTTATATCATGTTATGTTATGTTATGTTATATTATGTATGTCATATTATGTTATATCATGTTATGTCATGTTCCGTTATGTTTTGTTATGTTCTGTTTTGCTATGTTGTGTTGTGTTGTGTTATGTGGTGCTATGTTATGCTATGTTATCTCATTTTATATTCTGTTATATTGTTCAACACATTTCACCTCAAATCACTTTAATAAACTCAACTAAACTCAACTCGGCTCAGCTCAGCCCACTTCAGCTCCCCTTAAATCCCCTTAATTGAAAAGGTTGAATTTCAACCGCTGGACGAACACCTAGCATGTATAAATAAGTCCCGAAGAAGACAGATTTAGTCAATAAAAATATTGGGCTCCTACGGAACAAATGGTGTACTATCGTTTCCTTCGACAATGCATTAGCCCGGCTCCACACACAATATTACTTTGCTCATCGCTGTCAAGAGTTGTAAATTCTCAAAATAGTCCTTTAAGGGTTTATTGTAAGATGTGACAAAGGTGCCTTTTGAACCCTCTTAAGGCGTATACTCGCGCATGCGAAGATTTAAAGCTTGTAGGACTAAACTATGCCTGATGCTTGAATCGACTTCAAAGCCGGGATTAAACAAGTTCCCATTGATCCTGTAACCTGAAAATCCAGCTTTGGAATTTATTTAAAGGTATAAATGTTTATTACAACTTTGATCCCAAACTACGGAGTCAGTCCCATATTCTGCATATCCAGTTTATTATCTTGAAGCTCAGACACTATTTCTAACACAAATCCTTCTATCGACCCGCGTGGCTCGTTCAAAGTCAGCCTTTTATCTTTATACGAATTTCAAAAAAATTGGGGGATTTAGGAAAACCAATCTCCAGCATTTAATTGCTTTATTTATGGCATATATTTATTTATTCCAAAGTTGCCTGTCACTTGGCCACTGTGCCTTGCTACAGATATAACTTCTCCCTGCTTCTGAATTCAACAACACGCTTACATATTTTCATGAACCAACATACACGTTTGTAGATATGTATACTGCATAAATAATGACCATAAAACGCGCCTCATTTGCACGTTGCTCTGCTTTAAACAAATTCAAGTTTTTATGCACGATTAAACAATTTGCACTACTTTTGACACTTTTGCATACATTTGCTTTTATATTCAAGCAAAGTATCATTTGCATTACTACTTCACTTACTATTTCATTTCTTTTTCTTTTACATAAGTGGGTCTAATGAACTTTGCAGTGCGCTTCCAACAACAGAAGCTAAGTTAGAAAAAATTTAAAATGCGAGCTGATTTGTTATTTCCTCTTAGTTTGTACGAAAAAATAACTATCATTAAAATCGATTTTCTTTGCTGAAAAATGGCACTACGCATGCGCCCACTGCTCCTTTATTATGTGTTTTTTTTTTTAAATGCAATAGTAACAGTTGAAGCGTGTGTCATTGGCAGTGGGAAAATGTCTACTTAATTACTTAAATTACGTCTGTATTATAACGGCGTGCAGAACATTAAAAATTATGCAAAAAAAAAAACAGGAAACATAAATATAAAAAACACAAAAAGCAAATAAAAAAGAAAACAACAATGCTGGTATATGAAATGCCTAGAAAGGCAACTACAAATTTCCCAGCGCCACTCATTTTTTATACGAATGCGAGCAGCTATTGTCTGGCCATTCAACTTTGTTCTTGGGGAATGTTTTCTTTTCTTGCAATGGGTGCTTATGTTTCTATGTGAATGTTTGTGTGCATTTGACTGGCAATGTGTGAGTACGTAAATAATTTATACGTATAATTTGTGTAATTTAAACCAGCTATCTTGAACTGGTTGCAGACACAAATTCAGTTTTTGGTTTTTTAAGTTTATTTTGAACAAATTAAAAACATCTTTAAACAAATTAACTATAACATACATAGTCGGTACATATGTATGAAAAAAGTTACATAACCCCGAATTGGCTTGAAATTAAACAATCTTTATTGCAGCGGTATTTTTATTTATAATTATGGAAGTGACAATTTCATAAGCAATGACGACGATTTTTAGCACTTAGTCATCATATTTAACAACGACAGGGGAATACTAATCATCGTATGCATGAGTATTTTTCTGCATAATAAGTGAAAATTGTCTTGATCATATTCTCAGTCTCATTATCAATCTCAGTCTCTATTTTAATCTTAACCTTAAACTTAATCTTTATCATAATCTTAATCTTACCCTTAATCCTAATCTTAATTTTAGTCTTAATCTTAAATTTAATTTTAAACTTAATCCTAATATTAATTTTAATCTTGTTCTTAATCTGAAGCTTATTAATCATATCCTAAATATTAATCTTAATACCAATCTAAGGCATCACCTACGTTCGTTCTCCGTTCGATTTCAAAACCAAGAACACCATTGGAATGTTATTTTTCTGTAGATGGAGAGAGTTTTTATGGTTTCAAAATTCACATTTTCACATTTTTTTTTGCTTCGTATTTGAAATTAAACTTTGTAATACCGATAAATATATGGATGAGGAAGGAACTGATGAAGAAAAATTGAAATAAAAGCGAAAATGAAAACATGGAGAATACAAAATATACATAAGGATTAAAGTAACTGAAAAGGTAAGACAATTCATTAAAATTCTTCCATAAGGATCGAAATATATCCAGCCATCAGAAATTTGGTTATCGAAAGTTTCAAGTTTCTTATCATGTTTATTAAGTTGTGGGAATATATAAAATGATTGAGATTTATCAATGTATATAAGTAGTTATCGAAATTTATTGGGACGCAGAAACTTAGTTGTCGAAATGTACCGATTTTTATCGAACTATAAAAATTTATCGGATTATCGAAATTTATCATCGCCCTGAAATATATAAGCCAGAAATGCGATTGCATAAAAAAAGATAACCATTTTGAAATATAAAATTTTTTACTCTCTAGGAAATAATTTATGCAACCTCTTATACGCGGTTTTGCATTCTTTCGATACGCGGTTTTGCATTTTGTTGATACTCGGTTTTTTACTTTAAACGACGATATATTTATTGTACAATCAATAATTATCAATTGATTATAATTTTTAGAGTTATCAAAGTTTATCGAAATAACGAAATGTATCGAGTAGTCGTGATGTATCGAATTCTTTCAAATTATCGATATATTTCATAAATCGATAACTATTTATTGATTTATTTAAATTTGCTAGTATTTATCGAAATTTGTCGGTTTATGGAATTGAAGTTTTCGGTAAATTCAAAATATATCTGGTTATCGAAATTTCATGAATTTATTGAGTTGCTAAATAAATTTCTGGAGCTATCAAATACCGATATATAACGAGATATGTAAGTTTCACATTTATCGAAATTCATCCAGTTCTGGAAACGTACAGTTATCCAAAATTATCGAAATTTGTAGAGTTATCGAATTTTATTGAGCTATCGGAATTTAGTGTTTTTGAAATTCATTAAGCCTTCAATACGTATCGATTTGTCAAAATTTAGAAACTAGCTGTAATGTATCGAGTTATCTGAATTCAAAAGTTCTTAAAATTTTTGTCGAGTTATCGAGAATTATCGAGATACATACATAGTGTGTGATGGTTCCCGTGTCACCCTAATTGAAAATTGTGTTGAATCTTGGTCTGAATTTTCCCTACTCCATCATTTGACTTTGATACTCGCGTGCGTTTGAAATAAATGCACAAAAACTATATAGATTGTGAACTGGAATTTTATGTGGTTACGAATATTTATCCCAAGCATTAATTTGTCCTATTTTGGCACTCTTTTGCCGTTTTCGTTCAAGCGTGCACAGTGTTCAATCATCCCCTATTTCGACAGTAACTGGCACTCCTAGTAAAAACAAAAAAAAAAAATTCATCTACATATCTGTATCAAAATATAGCGATATGAGCATTAAATTTATAGCCATACTTAATATAAACAGTTAACAAATTTACTGTCACTCATCAACCTTTACAAATCTCCATAAGTAAATATTTAGCAAAA
>NW_016165402.1:0-27722 GCF_001687245.7 Rhagoletis zephyria | reverse complement strand
CGGCAGAGCACCAGCAAACCGTATAGCGGGTCTGCACCGGAGCAACAGCAAACCACATGCCGGTTCTGCAGCCGGTGCAGATCCAGAACCGGCATAAATATACTACTTGCTGTCTTTTCTTTAAAACTCTTTATTTAAATAATTTGATTTTACTCGCACAGCTTGTTTACAGGCGCTTGCTGGTTGTCGAACCGTCAAATTTCGATTATGGATAACTCTACAGGAACTGACGATAGTTGCCATTCGTTATACAAAGTTTCTTTCCAGTTGCGTTGGCAGCTGGCAACCGAACCGTGTTTGCGTTGCTATCCGTAATCGACACATTAATAAAAATGTACGTTTAAAAAAAAAAAAAAACGTAATTAACTATATGCCAAAATACTATTTTTAAAAAGCGCATAAAAATGCCTTTAATTTGATGTATGCTATGTTGCAAAAATTCTTTTGCGTAGGCGGCCTTTGGCCTTACTACTCAGAATTCTCCTTTCTGTGTTGCCATGAAAAAAGGGACAGAACTTCTTTCTGCGTAGGCGGCCTTTGGCCGCAATCAGGGATTATAACCCTCACGAAGTAGAATTCTCCTTTCTGTGTTGCCGAAGAAGAGAGAACACCTTTCAGCGTAGGCGTCCATCGGCCGCCTTTAGGGATTATAACTCTCACGAAGTAAAATTTTCCTTTTTGTGTTGCCGTTGTATATGGAAAAAATCCTCAGGCAACATGTGCTTAAACCTAACTATATAAAATGATATATCAATTTAAAGGTATTTCTCAACACTTTCTAATTAACACATAACTTAATATAGTTATTTACGCATTTTGTTTTAGAAAAACGTACATTTATATGAAAAAATTGTTATAATTTTGTTTTTTAGTTTTTCTCGAAATATGTATACAAAATATATAAAGATATGCATATCAACTAAAAGGACCAACAATTTCCTTTCCAACCATATCCGGAATATCGGTGAAATAGGTTTCGAAAGCTTTTGAAAATACTGAAAATTCCACTTTATTTATTTTAAAGTACGTAGTGCCTGTTCGAGGCACGTAATAAAAGCGGCAATACTGCAGCGCTGATGAAAATTTGCATGATTGTTGCAACTTTCCGATTGATAAAACGTTGCCAAAAATCTAAACAGATCGCAGTACTTTAATAATTCGTGCAACACTGCGGTTGTGATTGCAACTCTAACAAGCTCCAGTTTATAGGGCTTTCGCACAGGGCGATTTTTAAGCAAACCTTTGCGTTCAACTCACGCAGGGTTGCACGAAAAAAAATTGAATGGGGAAACTCATAATTTATATTGCTCGCCGGGCGGTAGAAGAATCCATTTCTTGCATCCATATATATATTAGCAGGATCTGAAAGACCTCACGACGCCTTCATGGAAAGAACACCTGTTCGAGAATTTTTCGGTCCGATATACGCGAATCGATTTCACTAAATGATTTTCCTTATAACTTCGAAACAACTTTTACAGTCAACAAAGAGTAATTAATTTTAAGATAACTAAAATGTATAATGCTTAAACTCTCTTTCATTGAGTTATAATAACAAGACAGTTTTCATATAAATCTTACAACAGTTGCATAATTTACCGAATTTTTCCAAAATCACACCTTCTGGAAGTAAAAAACTGTTCTGTAACTTACTGCACGTCTCCACAGGATAAAGTTTATATATTGATACATATATTAGAATATAAATAGCCAATGGAGACCGCTCATTGCTCTTCAAGAGCAATATATATCAGAGCTTATATCTTGCCGGCAATTTGGTAGTTTGACAGCTACATTTTCATTTGCACAAAAACTTCGTGGCTCCAACATCATTATTATTTTAATATAAAAGCAAAAATTGAGCTGTTTCCTGTTAAAATATTTGTAAATATGTACTTGGATGTAAAATAGCCTATTTTCTAAATTTTTTAAGCGATTAAATATGGCAAAAATACATGTTCAAGCTATCTTACAAATGCTTATATCAAGATATAAAAAGCCCACACAAGTATTGCCACTGATATAACTTATATCTAGCGACCAAAATGACAGCTGGGCAGCAATAAATTTTATCCTGTGGAGACGGCCAGTTACACTCCCGATACTGTTTAACAGTGGCTACGCACGACGAACATATCCGCGCACATGCTCGGCTTGCGGTGCATGTCCGTCGTTTGTAGGTCAGTACACGAGCATGCCCGCAAAAAATCAAAAAATTTTGATTTTCAGCGAGTATACTCGTCGTTTGTAGCGTGGTTTTCGAGCATCGCATTGGAAACAAAACAACAACCTTATTTTGTGTTGATGCTTGCAGTGTGCACATCGCGGATAAATGCGTCCAAGCCATGTGCGTTAATTGTATTTTGATAAATGAGGCTAAAGTACTATATGTATATGTATGTACATACATACAAGTAAAATATAAATCAATTTAAGTAACACATACATAAAAAAAACCTAAGTCATAAGTATTTCAACTGCATCATCCGCGTCTTTCCTTTCCATGTTTACGCTTTGAGTACAAAATCACTTATGAGCCGCTCACCGTCTGTAGCAAACGACAGCGAGCATGTTGGCGCACATGTGCGCGGATATGTTCGTCGTGTGTAGCCAGTGTAAGGTTCCTCGTATTTCATGAACAGTGTTGCCACACAATTTTTTTATTTTTTACCAAAATCACCGAAAAAAGTTACCAAATTGAACAAAAAATTACCAAACTTATTTTATGTGCAGAACTGCACAAACATGCATACGTTATTTTGGCAGTTAGGGCTCGACATGTATGTTTTTACAATTCTGCACATAAAATAAGTTTGGTAATTTTTTGTAATATGTTAAAACTTGTCGAAATATGGTGCGGCTATAATTTTTTCGCCCACTGTATGTAAACAAGTGACAAGAAAATATATCAAAAATTCAACGCTTGAAGGAAAGCTTTCGACCCACACATAGACAGAGTGAAGTCCCCCGCTGAATGCCGTAGCTTTTTGAACGAGAACATACATATTTACGTAGAATTCTACTCATATATATGGTTGCCGG
Organism: Rhagoletis zephyria; assembly: GCF_001687245.7. Taxonomy (NCBI): domain Eukaryota; kingdom Metazoa; phylum Arthropoda; class Insecta; order Diptera; family Tephritidae; genus Rhagoletis; species Rhagoletis zephyria. The sequence goes on along the minus strand of NW_016165402.1, from coordinate 24,680 downwards.
GTACACCGGAAAATTTATGGTAATTGCAAAGCTGACGAACTGACAGGGAAAGGTAGGACCAGCCAAAACCTTCCAGGAAAGGACACGGTGGATATACTTAGCAATAGCCACTTTCAAGCAGTTTGTTAAAAATCACACCATTCTAGTAGCCAAGGAACACTGGAACAACTTTCACCTTGCGAAACTTTCAGGATTACCTGGTATTTCTATAAAAGGAAACGCTTACGGGCCACTTACTAATGTGGAATCAGAACCATGTAACACCGAATCGAAAAAGTTACCAAATTGAAAAATTACCAAACTTGATAAATAAAGCAAAAAATTACTAATTTTGGTTAAAAATTCCAAAGCGGCAACGCCGTTCATGAACGAACGAATAAGATCACCCAGGACGGCGTGCGAGAAAAAAGTATTTTTTTTGCAATGACGTCATTTTTTCGCCGCCATGTGAATGAAAAGGAACGAAACCATGTGTGTGAATGAAACAACCGATTAAAAAATGATGTCATCAATTACGCAAACGCAATTACAGATACACGGTTGCCGTGCTGGGTGATCTGTTTAGTTGGTTCATGTCGTGGTTTGTGAATAGTAACACGATACGAGTACCGAGTACAGAATATCGATACCCTTCATGAGTACTGAGTAGTATCGGGAACTCGATACTTTTTGACAAGTACTGAGTAAGTATCGCGAAAACCAAATAATATCGAAGTGTTATAAACTTTTTTAAGTAAAAAAAAAATTTAAAATTCGTATAAAAAATTACGTACTTTCAATTACAAAATATTTGAAAATTATCCAATAAACGTTGTGGCGAACGTTCGAAAATTGTCTTCGATATCCAATATGTACGTCCTGAAAAGGAACACTGCAACACTGTCATTGCCCAAAAAAAAAACCTAGAAAAACGGCTTTAAAGTTTTGAACTTACATATCGTCACCTAAAATGCAAAAAGACGTAACAACATCGTACCTGAAACGTAAAAAGTCGCGACTAATAATTTTATTTTTTATTTTTTTTATAAAATGATGAGGGAGTTGTTATTCCATTAAATATGATGGACATATCAATCAAAAAGTGAATTTTGAATTTTTTATTAGTTACGACTTTTTGCATTTCAACGACGATGCTTATTAGGTCTTTTTGCACTAGTAAATATTAATACATATTTTGTTCTCATGAGCTACTGGTAATCGGCATAGCTATGAAATTTTTACACACCATAGCAGTCATTTCAACATTGGGCTTGGTTAAATTCTTAAATATTTGGAGAACGAATCTCTTACTTCACCTTCTATAATGGATGAGTTACTACGTTTATGCGACAGAATTCATGAATTCTTCGTTTCATGAATTCAAAAATGCTCCCTTTTATGTAAAGTTCGCGAATTCATGAAATAAATTGATTTGAAAAAATGGTTTGCTGCGTAAATGATAACACAGTGTTTTATGCAATGTATAAAACTAATTTAGTGGATGAACTTTGATTTTAAATACAATACAAAATGCGGTCCGCTATCGAGAAAAAAAAAGATTCACCAGCGGAAGTTCCAGTCCGAAAAGTGACAGCTGACGTTGTAAAAAATGTCAGTATCATTATTGCGAATGACCACTTGTCAGGAGTTGCCATATCAATAATGTTGCGATGACCACTTGTTGGGGACTGCCACATGATTACCCTACTAATGATCCAGCCGATCAGGTAGTTTAATCCGACGGCCCGATCTTGTAGTTGTGATTGGCTGAGGTCCGATTGTAATTGGTTTGTAGTTTACTGATCGATTGTCCGAGTCGTCGATTAACTTTTCGATAAAGGCTGGTTTGAGGCGATCTATCGATACAATTTTGTGTTCGCCGTTGATACTTAGCTTAGTGTTTAGCTCCGTGTTTTATAACTTTGAATGGGCCCTTATATGGTGCTTTGTGGCCGTCAATCCGAACGAAAACAAACCTCGCTTCCGGTAATTCTGGATGTATAAAAACAGACGGCGAATCGTGAAAAGATGTGTCACGAGACCTCACTTTATTTAACTTTTGTGTTAAGGAGGTGATAAAGTCGTTGTCGCTCGTTCTACTGATGGGCGTGTTGAAAAACTGCCCTGGTAGTGTGAGTGTTTTCCCAAAAACAAGTTCGGCTGGAGATGCGTTGAGATCCTCTTTGACCACTGAGCGTAATCCCAGTAAAATGAAAGGTAATTCGGTGATCCAATCGTAGTTTGTTAGCTTCGCTTTCAATGCAGACTTCAGCGAACGATGCCAGCGCTCAATTATACCATTTGCTTTTGGATTATAAGGTGCCGTTCTTAGATCCTTTACTCCGAGCACCCGATTTAATTCATTGAACTAAACGGATTCGAATTGGCGACCTTGGTCCGTTGTTATGCGCTTAGGTACGCCAAATCGAGAGATCCACCCTGATAGCAAAGTATTCGCAACAGTTTCGGCAGAAATGTTCGCTATGGGAAACGCCTCAGGCCATCGTGTTGCTCTATTGATGCACGTAAGTAAGTATGTGAAGCCTTTTGATTCAGGTAGTGACCCTACAAGATCGATGCCGATATGTTCAAAACGATCGCATCTGGTATCGTAGTGTTCGATAGGTGATCGTGTGTGTCGATGAACTTTGGCTTTCTGGCATGCAAGGCAATTGCGTACAAATTGCTTGCAGTCTCGTCGCATGTTTTGCCACACGAATCGTTGTTGAACCAGCTTCGTTGTGGCTCGCCCGCCTGGGTTACTCAGACTGTGAAGTTTGTCTATACGAGATTTCGAAATTTGTAAGGAACAACAGGGCGAATAGAGTTACCAGAAACATCGCATATCAGCTCGGTATTGGTACCAGGAACTGTGATTCTTCTGAGTTGAAGACTCGAATTGTTGTTGCGGCGCAATGCGTTGAGTGACTTGTCGTTTTCTTGTTCGGCTGCCACTTCCTCAAAATTTATATTTCCTAGTTCAGTAGAGTCGATTCTTGATAGCAAATTCCGGAACTATGCTGTTCTTTCCTGGAACGTGGCGAATAGTGGTTGTGAATTCGCTGAACTTAAATGCACTGCTCGACGTGGAATTGTTTTTTCGCTGACTTTAGTAAATGCAAATGACAGTGGTTTGTGATCGCAGTAAACTTCGAAATCGCGTCCGCCCAGTACATGCTCGAAATATTTTATTGAACGATAGATCGCTTACAATTCTCTGTCGTACGTCGGATACCGGCATTCGGTGTCGCTGAGCCGTTTTGAGAAAAACCCAAGCGGTTTGCAGATGTTGTCTTCGACTTGATGAACGACCCCTCCAATAGCAGTTGAACTGGCGTCCGTTGCTAGAATTAGCTTGGCGTTTGCGTCTGGGTGAACCAATAACGAAGCATTTGCTAATTGCTCTTTGTAATGCTTGAATGCTTGTCTTGCATCTTCAGTCCACGAGAGAGGTGTCTTATCGTTTTTTTTTTTATTGTGCTTTATTAAAACTTGTAATCGTTGTTGCGTTTCAGCTGCATTTCTGATAAAGCGCCGGTAGAAATTAATCATTAACATGAATCGTTTTAAATCTTTCGCGGTGGTTGGTTCTTGGAAGGACAATATTTTTTATACCTTTGCAGGTAGCGATTTAACACCTTCAGCGGTGACTTCATGACCCAAAAACGTTATTTTGCTAGCAGCAAATATGCACTTTTCAGCGTTGATCCGTAGGCCATATTCACTAAGGCGCTTGAATACGTTCCGAATGTGTTCGACGAGCTGTTCGTATGATTCGGATGCGATAAATATGTCGTCTATGTAAGCAAAAACATAGTCGATTCCCCGGAGCACTTCATCAATTAATCGTTGAAATGTTTGTGACGCGTTTCTCAGTCCGAATGACATAAAAACATACTCGAACAAGCCGAATGGGGTGATGATGGCTGTTTTAGGAATATGTGACTCTTCGATGGGGACTTGATGATACGCTTTGCGTAAGTCGATGCGGGTGAAAATGCGTTTTCCATGCAAGATATTTGCAAAATCTTGCAGGTGAGGAATCGGATATTTATCGGGTTTTGTGCGGAAATTCAACTGCCGATAGTCCACACATGGGCGCCAGTCTCCATTGGTTTTCGGTGCCATGTGTAGCGGCGAGGCGTAGTTGGACTTCGACGGTCTGCAGATGCCAAGTCGGAGTAGTTCGTTGAATTCTTTTATAGCGAGTTTAAGTTTTTCTAGTGATAACCGTCTTGCTTTTGCTGTGACCGGTAGCCCCGTAGTTTCGATGAAGTGTGTTACATTAGCTCGTTCTTTAACCAGAAATGATGGTTTATCGTCAAGTAATTCCTTGAACTCAGATAAAAGAAACGAAAATTTGTTAGTCGCATCGATTGTAGTTACCTGAGGTGAAATCGATGTAACTACTTCACCTTTGATGACGCCCCATTCATTGGATCGATTACCCGTCTCTGTTTGATGTCAACATGCAAACCATATTCGTTTAAAAAGTCAGCACCTTCTATTGATGTTGAGCAATCTGCTATGGTGAAATTCCATGGGAATTCGCGTCTCATCCCTAGGCATACGCACAATAAACGTTTACCATATGTTTGTATTGGCGATCCATTTGCGGCGTAGTATTTTGCATACTCTTCTGTCTGGCTATTGTTGCAGTTGCTGCGTATTAGTTCCTTCATACGGTGAGTTGGTGTTAGTATTGAGTGATCAGCCCCTGAGTCGATTAAAAAATCGTGCTCAGTTAGTCTGTCGTGTATGAACAGGCGCTTTGAAGCTGTGCATAGTGTCGGCGCCTGAGTTGACACCGCACACATTAGTTTTTTTGCTTTAAGTTCAATGAACACGGTGAACGACATTTTTTTGCACGCTCTCCCAATTTCTGGTGATACCAACATAAGTCATTATCAGCGTTCCTTTCTTTTTCGTATCGCTTGGCACTGTATGAGCGGCCACGCTGTCGATGCGGTGTTGTTTTTCGTCGTGTCGGCCTGGTCTGCGTTTCGATCGCATTCAGTCGTACGGATAATTTGTCTAACTTTTGCTGTATTACTTCCAGTGTCTTTTCCAGCGGAGGAGTTTGTTCCACACTGGAGATACACACTTTATCAGAAACTTCCCACATTCGGTCGGCGATTTGGGCTAAATCATTTGGTCTGTCTTTTGATGCGACCAGGACTGTTCTCGTTGTTTGCGGCAATTTTTTCATCCATAAGTTTTTAATGAAATCGTCTCCGACGTCTTTCGAAGCAAGTGACTTTATTTTGTGTAGTGCTTGAGATGGCTTCATATCACCTAGGGGTTCATTTGAGATCAACTTCTCAAATTTAATCGTCGCTGACTCGGAGTAAATTGATATGAGTTGTTGCTTCAATTTGTCATACTTTTCATCGCTAAACGGTTGTAGAAGTTATTCCCTCACTTGCAATGCGGCCTTGCTTGATAAGTTGGCAACTGTGTGCAAATACTTCGATTTGTTTGAGGTTATTTTCCGTGCCTCAAAATGTGATTCTACAATGACAAACCAAAGTTCCGGGTCGTTTTCGTAAAACTGCGTGAATTTTACTTCCGATATCGATGTGATTTGGCTTGTTGCGGATGCATTGTTCTGTTCTGCCGATTGTTGTGCGCCAAACGCCAATGCCTCGTTTAATTGAATTTTAAGCGACTCAATCTCTTTTGAGAGCTCTTCGTTATCAGGCATTTTATTATCTTTCACGCCCAACTTACGTTTTTTAGAAAAATGCTCTAATGCGGGGTCACCACTTTTGCTGCGTAAATGATAACACAGTGTTTTATGCAATGTATAAAACTAATTTAATGGATGAACTTTGATTTTAAATACAATACAAAATGCGGTCCGCTATCGAGAAAAAAAGATTCACCAGCGGAAGTTCGAGTCCAAAAAGTGACAGCTCACGTTGTAAAAAATGTCAGTATCATTATTGCGAATGACCACTTGTCGGGAGTTGCAATATCAATAATATTGCAAGGCAACGCACTGGCGAGAAACTAAACAGTAGGGTTGTGATTTTTTTGCCTCCTTTTGAATTTGCAAAAGCCGTTGGTACCAGGCAATGAACCTTATTTAATTTAAATTAGTTTTAATATATTTTCAGTTTATTCTATTTGAATTTATTTTATATTTGAACAATTCCACATAACTTTTCCAGTGTTTAAAATTCTGGTTATGTCACTCATGGTTATTATTCTAAAAACATCATAACCCTAGTAAACATCTGTTTTTGAAACGTGGCGTTGCCGGACTTGCACTTCATGGTTTCATGAAATGATGGTCAACTTTCGTATATAACTGAATTCATAAATTGGTGTTTATGCAGCCAATGCTAACCCAAATTCATGAAATGAATTCGTCAATTACGCATAAACGTAGTAAGTAAGAGGATGGTAAAGCTGGAGGAGGGTAAAAAGCTGGATGTTCGTGGCCATCGATAGTTTCGATAGGCGACAGTCACAACCATCGGTAGTATCGATACTATCGAAAATGTCTTGATTAAAAAGTCTAAAAATTAAACATAACAACTTTTATTGAAAATGTATGTTACTGAATAATGTACAGTTGTCCACAAATTAATAGGAGTGCGATATTTTGACCAGTTTTGTCTCTTTGTGTTTTGTTTATTTAATGTTTATTATTTTTTTATAAAAGTATATAAAAATTATAAAAGTTTCCCAAATCTTCAACCAAATATTAAACTTTTTAATCAGAATTAAAAAAAAAAATGTTGGTATGCAGTTTTGTAGCCCATTTAATTCTAGTTTAATAAAGTGCAAGCTTCAAGCTGCTGAAAAATTCCGTTGGTTTTTGGCAATTTTGTTTTGCTGGCAGTGTCCTTCATATAAAAGAAAATTGTCGAACATAATTTGTATAGAAAGAACGTGAAACACCTTCAACCAAAAAAATTCTCAAAAATGAACGAGATTTTTTAGCACCTTGAAACTTGCACTTTATTATAATAGAATTAAATGGGCTACAAAACCATTAAAAAGATTGAAATTTGATTGAAAATTTGCGAAATTTCTACAATTTTTGTATAAAGTTTAAATCTGAATTTTTAAACACCATTAATTTGCGAAATTTTTATAATGTTTGTATAAAGTTTGAAATCTGAATTATATGGTGCTTGTTGTATAACTAGCACTTTAATTATTTTGTGGACAACTGTATGTATGAGTGAAAACTATCGACGGTGCTTAGAAAACCATCGATGTTTTCGATAGTCAAATACCATCGATACTATCGATAGTGCCATCGATAATTTTCCAGCTCTAGTGAATGGTCTTCGACACGATAACTTGGCTATCCTCCAGCTTATCATAGCCTCCGTTAACCATTGTATTCTACCCTCGTTGTGAATGCGGAATGCAGCCCATTCTCGAAGAAAATTTTTATGAAAGAGCGCTTCTATTTCCTTTAGAGAATGGACTTCACCACATTTGTTCCTAATTTTCTGCATTTCCATTTCATTTTAAAAGTAAATGGGTTTATAAATATACGCGTTAAATATTATAGAATATGTGCTATAAACGATTACTTTACACTTGTACAAGTAAACTTACTGTAAGTTTATTTCAAAACTCCTTTTGAAGTGATCACATTTCAACTATTTAAAGCAGTGTATATTTAATTTACAAATAGGAAGAGGTCATAAAAGCAAAGCAATCTGATTTCTGTTAACTTTTCGCGTTTGTTTTAAAAATACTTGAAAGTTCGAGTATTTCCGATACTTTTTGCAAATATGTGTACTGGCATCGATTCTTCTTTAGAGTATTCTATATGAGTACTAGTATCGATACTTTTCTAAAAAGTTCTATCACTATTTGTGAATGGCAGAGGTAGTGATGGCAAAACAAATTTAACAATCGATTTATCGGTTAATTGATTAATCGAAACCATTCGAATAATAATTGCAATTAATCGCAAGAAATTAACCGATTAAGCGGTCGTTTCGATTGAAATCGAAAATTAATAAAAACCATTTATAAGCTATAAAAACTGACTTACACCCTGTGCCAAAATTATAGCGCACCTCGAGAATTTTTTAGTTATTTAATTTTAGTTATTTTTTAAATATAATTTATTCTTCAGCAAAAAACGTATAAATATATCAAACTTTGTGCAATATTAAAAAAAACTCAAAAAATTCGAACTTTTTAATTAGATTTACTAGAAAGGTTTTTAGTATGCAGTTTTTTTGCCTATAAAATTTTTGTATAGAAAATTGCAATACTGAAGTATCTGGCACTTACCACTGATTTTTGGTATTTTTCTGTTTGGTAATGGTGTTGCTTATTTTCTTCCATATAAAAAAGAAGAAAATGCGCAACAACGAATTCGGAAAATTAATGAAAATATGTGCATACCTGCGTTATGATTTTTTAGTAGCTACTTAGGTTAAACTTGTGTTGCGGTTTTTTGCAAAAGTATCATTTAAAAAATTTGCAGAATACGAGAATGTAAAACACCTCCCAACTAGTAACATACAGTGACGATCAAAACTGTAACATGGTGTAACACTTTTTAATTCAGCCATCGCTATATTTCCAAGTTCTAAAGACTTTCATCCTTTTGTTGTATACTCTTGTTGGTACATCCCTGCTCCGTCTCTCATAACGATTTGAAGTCAATACAACAACAATAAAAAAACAAGCAGACAAAAATGTAAATTGAGGCAGATGTTACAGTTTTGCACTTACTCTCAGTTTTGCATTTGACAGTTATCTCTTACTTAGTTGGAAGTCAGATGACCTTTTTCTGTATTGTAGTTTATTGAAGAAGTGATCACCAGGAAATAATATAGTTAATCAGGAACCATAAATGTAAATAATAGATTTACTGCGGAAAGGCGGGACCGCACGAAAAGTGGCAAACAATTTTGGAATTTGCTACTTGAAAATGTTAAGACTGGGAAAAAATATAGCCTAAAGTGTTCCCAAGAACAAAGGAAGTCTGTCAAAAAATATTACGGTACGATATCTTGTGAACTTAACAGCAAGTAGCGATGCAGCCACTATTACAGAAGCGCTTAAGGTATTAAACTTTAACGCAAATCAATAGACAGCGAGGCGAAGAATTGCCAAATTGAGCGCAAAGGATCATCAAAGAAGAAAAAAGCAAATTTGATCAAAATACATGTGCGAGTGCGGCAGCATTTTGCTGCATCGCACGAAATCCGAACCGTTGCATATTGGGATATGTTAGGCCGTTCAGAATGCAATAAAAAACATATTTTTAAGTTTCAATTGAAGGTTATTTGGTCCGACAAGAACAAATTAATCGCTTTCAATCAGATGACCGGGCATGGTATTGGGTCAAAGACCCAAATTAAGCCCATGCGCAGCATGTAAGGCAAACTGTGAATAACAGTGGTCGGTCAATAATAGTTTGGGGTTGTATTTCAAACATTTTCTTGGTCTGTTAGTACACATTATGCGTGAGGAACAGTATCTGTTCATATTTCAACAAAATTTGCAAGATGTAGTCGAAAAAATTAGAGTTTCTGCTGAAAAATCACCCACAACACACTGGACATATTCGCAAAGACTGAATACAAAAGCAAAAATTTGCTAATTTCAAATGACCTCCACAATCCGCGGACATGAATCTCATTGAGAATCTGCGAAAACAACTAAAAGCACAGCTTACTAAGTATCGAAGTCCGTAAAATCGAGTACATAAGCTGTGAAAGCAAATTAAGGGTATACCTCCAGAATTTTTACAGAGATACAAATAAGGTAGCCCAAATCGTATCCAGGAACTGAAACAAGCAAAAGAGTACTGAACATTGTGTTAGTAGTTCTTTTTTTCGTGAAAATTGTTAAAAAGTTCTTAAAAATGTATGAGTGCAAAACTGTAACATATGCCTTAATTTACATATTTTTCTTCTGGTTTTTTTATTGTTGTTGTATTGACTTCAAATCGTTATGAGAGAGGGAGTAGGGATGTAACAACGAGAATATACAACAAAAGTATGAAACTCGTTAGAACTTGGGAAGATAGCGATAACTGAAGTAAAAAGTGTTACACCATGTTACAGTTTTGCCCGTCACTGTATGTATGTACTGAGTGGAGTGACACTTTTTGTTGTTGCTAGTATTGAGTGATACGAGTTCCGGTTTTTGTCACGTAATTTTTACTCATACATGATGTAGTCAATTTTCGATGGTTTCTTTTCGATTATTTTGAAAATTAATCGGTTAATCGCTCGATTAATCGAAAGGAAAATTTCGATACAATTAAATCGTTAACCGAATGAAAATAAGCGATTATAATCGGTTATTCGATTAATCGTGCCATCACTAGGCAGAGGCCATTCTCGGAAACAAGAACCAACTAGCAAGATCACGCAAAAAAATGAAAAAAGTAAATTTCTGAGCGTTTTTGACGTGTGTCTAAGAATGAAAACAAACAAAGAAAACGAAAAAGGCGCGGTGATTGGAGAGCGATTAGATTGGTATTTATTATAAAATATGCGAAGTGAAACTTGATAATAATTAGCAAAAAAAAATTCATAAAATATGGTTTTCATGACTGAAAGTGTTTTACAATCGCATATCATTACCACGGGTCGATTTTGCATTGTCAACATTCTGGCCACAAACGTGCACCCACTTTTCACGAAAATTTAGGCCTTATGCCAGACCAACCAAATGCACAAACTTGTTCCAATCACAAAGCACTTCATTTTATATCATAAATTTATAATAAATCAAAATTAAAATGAAAATCGCTGATAAAACACATCAAATTGCTAAAAAAGGCATCCCGAAACGATAGAAGGCGATGTAAACAAAAGGGAAAAACGTCAAAAACGCTACGAAAACTTTTTTATAAACTTCGATTACAAATACAACGATGACGGTATGCGTGATCTGTAGTCGTTGGTTCATGCTCGGAAATAGGAAATGTAGCCCACAAGAATACCACATACGTCCCACAAAAAGCACGGTTACCTTCTCTCCAGCATTATGCCGTCTCAAACAAGTTTGTGCAAACTTTCGCTAAAACTGGTTCATAAAATTGCTGTAACTGAAAAATATTAGTTGCGATCCCGTACGAGTCCGGACTAGTCAGAAATAGTCAGAAACAGTCAGATTTTACTGGAAATCGATCCCGTACTCGGTTCTCTGACTATTGAGAGGACAAAAAGAGAGTAAATACGGTTCTCTCTCTGTCAGAAGTTACCAGTTTTAGTCCGAGAATTTTTTGCTGGTAAATTCTGGTAAATGTGTCAAACGATCAGCTGTAGTGTGTTTGGCAACCAAATTGTAAACAAAAGAAAAGTGCACTATGCTAATTCATGTTGAAAAGTATTTAATTACTTGTTTAAGTGGATTCTAATGAATTTGAAAGTATTTTTGGTTATTTACATGTATGAGCTGAGTGTGTTTACATACAAAATAAGCAAAAATTTACAACCAAAATTTGGAGGTTATGTTGAAGTTGACAGAAGTTACCATTTTGTACTAGAAAGCGATCCCGTAATTTTCAATGTTACTCGCTCGCTCTGAGCGAATTTTTATTTTTTGACAGTTTTACTAGTCCGAGTCCGAGGAATACGGAATTGCACCTATTATGTAACCACCAGTGGGAAGCGGAAGCCTTTGATTTGCTTATTTTTGATGACAAGGGGAAGCATTTCTTCATATAAAACATTATTTACACACACACAAATTTTGCCTGCAGTTTCGATCACAATTGAACCCTGCACTTCACCCACGTTTCGAATTTTTCAAAGCGTTTTTTAAGCTATTTAGTGGTTTAACACTTCTTGGAGGCACTTGGTATTGTAAAAAAAATATGTGCAATTCGATCCCTAACTATATTTTTTTGTAGAGAACGCCCGTTTGCTTTAAATTTGTAAAACTACAATTATTATTTTTATTTTGTTTACATCTGTCATTTGTTACAAATGAAGAAAAGTCTAAGAGTTACCAAGTATAAATATTTTTATATCTATTTATTAAAATAATAATTTACAATAATAATTTATTTAATTGATACTTTATTAAAACACAAATTTAAAGTACAAATACATTTGTAAAACTGTTTATCACAAAATGTTATTAATTGTTTGCAAGCATACAATAGTTTTCATGCATTTTGAGAATAAATAAGGGAATATGTATACATATATCGTCGTTTAAAATACAAAACCGCGTATCGTCATTCTGCAAAACTGCGTAACTGGCATTTGCTGCCAAAAATTTGATTTGTTCACAGAAGCTCTTGGCGCAATCCTTATCTTTTCGTCCTGAAATATACTAGCCAGAAATGCGATTGCTTTATAAAACGAGAACCATTTTGAAATATGAGTGTTTTTACTGTCTAGAAAATAATTTATGCAACCTCACGTACGCGGTTTTGCATTTTGTTGATACGCGGTTTTGTAATTTAAACGACGATATGTGCGTACTTCCACTCCATAGATCCCTGATCAGATCATAACTCAAAATAGCCGTCGTCCTTTGGAACGCAATAGCAAACCTTCGAGTATATTTCTGCTTTGAAAACTATTCTTATAAAATCATTTGCCGTTCGGAGTCAGTCTTAATAATGTAGGTGGCTCCATTTGTGTCACAACAACAGACCTCATGCCTCAAGTTTGAGAGAAGCTCGGTCAAACACTTAGAAAAATATTTTAGCACCAAATATTTATTTGTTTACTTATTTTAAGGGAGATGGAAATCTTCTGGTTTCACATTTTGAGTACAAAAATCTCAACCCTGATACAAAAAATAGGATTGGTACTGAATGATAATGACAGCTTGCATTCCCATAAACGTACAATCATACATGATTGAGTTTTTTGTTTGCATTCACATTCTCACTACATATTTTGTGTTTACAATTTGTAACCAATCTCAAGAATGGTTGTTAAATTTCTAAAATCAAATAATCACATTTTTTAAATGAATAAAATGAGAATGCACACTCGATTGATTCAACCATTACACAGCTCTGCCGCTAACACAAGGAAAGGTGTATTATTGGGTTCAGCTCGTGTAGACATTCATTTTAATGGCACGAATTTCTCAACGAGAGCAATAATTGATTCGGGCTCTGAGTGTTTTCTCATTACGGAAAGGCTCAGACGCAGTATCAACCTGCCGACCAAGAAAATACATGCCTAAGTTTCGGGCACCAACAATGCAGTTTCTGCGCAGGTGAAAGGATCGTGCTCAGTTGAACTTAGGTCACCCACTCGAGGCGCGTAATAAAAGCGGCATTACCGCCGTACTGATGAAAAATGGCAACATTGTTGCAACTGCCCAATTGATAATACATTGCTAGAAATTCACGCAGAACGCGATACTTCAATAATTCGCGCAACATTGCGGTTGTGATTGCAACTCGAACAACCCGGTATCTCGAACAACATTAGACAGATGCATACAGACAACATACGTATTCCTCGATGGGTAGAATTCTCGCCAACGGAGAAAGTCGAAATTCATGGATTTTGTGAGGCATCCGAAAAGGCATACGCGGCTGCAGTCTACTTGCGCATGGAACGAGACACACGCATATTTGACAATTTGCTGTTAGAAGAAACTAGAGTTGCACCTGCGCGCCTGTTGCACTTTGCGGGGCTGTATTACTGGCAAAAATCATCGAATCGGTCATCAATAATCTCGACTTGGGCCACTTGCAGATACACCTTTGGACGGATTCCACGATTGTTTTGGCCTGAATCCGCAAACCCCCATGTTCATGGTCTACATTTGTAGCCCATCGTATTACCAAGATAATCGACAAAGTGGGAAACTTGAATTGGCACCACGTAGACTCAGCTGCAAATCCCGACTTGGCAAGCCGAGGTATACTAGCGCAAGAATTGGTCAACAATTCGTTGTGGTGGCAGGGACCTTCTTGGCTGCAAAAAGATAAAGAAAAATGGCCAACACAAGACACAGACTATACCACAAACATAGAAGAGAAACGGGTGAACGTTCACACAACAACAACGAAGGACAATATAAATGATATTCTTGACCTATTTTCCAGTTCACCAAGAGCTTTGAGATTTTAATTTTAATGATAAGATTCTCCCAAAGAACTCATCCGACAACATAAGTTTCAAAGCAGCCGGAATCTTAATTTCAGCCGATGAAACTAAGGCAACCACAACCCGTTTAAAAACAATCTGTCCGAAGCAACACTACGGAGGACCGATCGATGCCAAAAGCGAAATATTGCCCTTAAATCCTTTAATCGACAACAACGGTGTATTGAGAACAGCGGTCGTCTTGGCGCAACCTTCGATCTGGCATACGACGAACGTCATCCAATCATCCTTCCTTATAATTGCAGGTTATCACGTCTGACTGTCCAATTCGTCCATGATGTTTCACTTCACGGTGAAAATCAACTAAAGTTGCGTCTCATCCGAACGCAGTATTGGATTCCGAGAGTCAAAACTATGATAAGGTTCATCATCTACAATTGCAAGATTTGCACTGTCTTTAAGAAACGCTCACAAAATCAGCTAATAGGGATATTTCCACAGGAACGAACAACCTATTCACGTCCGTTTACCAACACAGGGGTGGATTTCACTGGGCCCTTTGATATAAAATTTACCGCGGGCGCGGACGCCGTATTTCGTGTCTGTTTGTTTACTTTTCTACCAAATCCACTCATTTTGAGGCCCCTATTGCGAGTGTCGACTGGCAGTAGAATAGAAATTTGTCGATCGAGTCGATCATCTTTTATTTTGCTATTGTGTAACTTGATCGATACAAATTTGTACTATTGTGAATGGTTGACTGGATTGTAAACAGCTGTTTGTTTGTTTACATTTAAATCTTTAGTGTTTCATTGACATCATTTTTAAAATAATTGCTTTTATTATAAAATTTAAAAAATTTGTACAGTTGAAATACAGTTTAGTGATGATGAAGATGATATGGAAGCTAATAGATTAGTAGAGTTGGCTAAAGCATGGAGGGAATTACGAAATTCGTCGGATCCCTTGGAGTTGGAAGATGAAGGGTATGTAATTATGTGAATTTTATGAATAGAAGTTACGTTCCTGATGCTTCACGGTTTGTAAGTTTTACAGGATTTGCAGGAAAAGCTGCTTTCCTCATTACTAAACTTTATGGAAGTTTAAGAAATACGGTACGGTTTAGCTATTTATACAATGATGTTGGGTATTTGTGTCCAAACGCGTGACCCGAGTTTAAAAACTTTAACCTACAAGTGTAGTTAAAGAATTAAACTTTAATATAAAAAAAAGATTTCAAATTTCCAAGCACTAGTTAAATAATAAATTATGCCGTTTTTTGGAAACTGTCATGTTGGTTATGCGCAAAAACACTGTGGATGACGTAGCCGGAGTTATATGCACAAGATATATTGCATATCTTTCTCAATAGAACCGGAGCTTCCGCCCCTACACTTTCCGAAAATTCCTTTGCCTATGTCCTCATTCTCCTGCACCAGCTCGACCACCCGCGAAAGTTGCCTTTTGTTGCTTACAATTTTTGATCTGTAATTCAGACACGTACATACATATGTATATTTCACAATTTTTTACAACTTCCAGTTTAATTGACTTATTTTTTATCCATTATAGTTACGCTTTCTTGTGTAAATTTTATAAACGCAAACTCCAACGACTAAAAAACATCAATAGAAGAATGAGCGATTAAAAAGTATTCACAGTCGCTAATTGAGCGACTAAGCGACACTCACAACAGCATCGATAATCGACAATCGCTTAACAGTCGTTTATCTACTGCCAGTCGACTTTCGCAATAAGGGTGTTAGAGGCCACAAGTGACTTAAGTACAGCTTCTTTTTCAGCAGCTTTTAACAAATTCGTTGCCAGTCGAGGGTGCCCAAGAAACGTCTACGCAGACAACGGTACAAACTTTGTTGGAGCGTCACGAGCACTTAAAACAGAACCCTTCATAGCTGATGCTCGCTCCAACGCTCTATCAAAGTTTGCCCATCAAGCACTGTCTTGGCATTTTATACCGCCTGCGTCTCCGCACATGGGTGGTCTGTGGGAGTAGGGAGTTAAAAGTTTTAAGTCTCTTTAAAAAAACAGCTTCAGGATGCAAATATACTTTCGAGGAACTCAGTACGCTATTATGTAGAACTGAGGCGTGTCTCAATTCCCGACCTCTGAGCCCAGCCTCAAACGTGCCAACTGACCTGAAGCCTCTCACTCCAGGTGGCTTTAATCGGGGGACACATGTTAGCCCCGCCAGAAATCGATGTAAACGAGAACCCTGTATCAAGAGTCAACCGGTGGCAGAACACCAACACTTCTGCAGAAGATGGAAAACCGAATATCTTAGCGCCCTCAATCCAACATGGAACTAGGAGATCTTATCGTCATAAGTGGTGAGGTTGCACCCAGGATCCGACAACCGAGTGCCGGTAGTTGATCTTATGACCGAAAAGGGACGTGACAAGGCCACTGCTGAAACTAGTCCTATTACCACGCAACACTACAGAAACTAATGAGCCGACATCTTCTACAGAAACCAGATCTAATTAATTTTTCAAACCCTGTGCCACATACCACAATCACACTATGCACCCTATACGTACCTACATGCCTCAATTTTAATAAGTTATAACACATACAATAATATTTTGTTAGGGGGACATATACGTCACATATATAGGGAAATGTTTAGTAGGTGGAGGGGACGGCCCCCCAATCCCCCCCACTCGAAAGGGGACAGTCCCCACTTTCTAAAAAGGCGTACCCCACCTTGGGCTCCTCCCACAGGCCCTTAGGAAACCGTTTGAAAAAGGGGGAAAAACGGAATTTTCTTAGGTAAACTGAGCAGTTTGAAGTGGAATATGACCCAACTAATAGAAACCGTGGGATTTTTTAATAAAAGAAATTATGCCAAATTAGATATCGGGCGATTTTGAATAAAGAATAAAAAAGTTAATTGAAAATAGAAAAAACAAGTTTTTATAAAAAAAAATGTTCTTTTTAACAAATGTATTTTTGCGAATTTCTTTCTGCCTTCAGCCGCGCTTTAGGACTATAACCCTTACCAAATAGAGTTCTCCTTTTGGTGTGCACCAACTGGGGCTACCGCCCCAGTGATGTAGCCTTGGGAAAGGATGAGGTAACTAGAATTCCCTTTCTGTGTGGTAAACCTGGGGCTGCCGCCCCAGTGATGTCTATTATGGTTATGATAAGGACTAAGACCCCTATCCATCCCAATATAAATTTTTCCAATCAGAGAAATGTACGTATTCTGTATTTATACCCACTTAGGGATGGTAACCCTCACAAAGTAAAATTCTCTTTCTGTTTTGCGAAGAAAAAGAGCTGAACACCTTTTGCAGAGAACACCTTTCTGGGTAGGCGGCCTTCGGCCGCACTTAGGGATTATAACCCTTACAAAGTAGAATTCTCTTTCTGTTTTGCGAAGAAAAGGAGCTGAACACCTTTTGCAGAGAAAACCTTTCTGCGTAGGAGGAGTTCGGTCGCACTTAGGGATTATAACCCTCACAAAATAGAATTCTCTTTCTGTTTTGCGGCGAAAAGGAGCTGAACACCTTTTGCAGAGAATACTTTTGTATATTTTTAGTGTTTACTGGGTTATATCCTATCTTCTTTTGCCTCTCATTCTTTTGCATATTTTGGAGTTTGACAGCTGAACTCCGCCATTTAATTTGCATATGCAACCAAAGTCAGACGCGTGATTCTGAAGGTGGTTTTATTTAATGAATTGTGATTAATTGGTTAATATTAAAGTCGTAAAGAAAGTTATAACTAATCCAGTACAGTGTAAAGTGAAGGGGAATACAAAAATATATTGGTGAAGTGCATGCTTTAAGGAGAATAGGAGTGATAAATGTACGCTAATTTCCGAATTTTACTAAAAAGGGCATATTTCAAACCCAATTTGTAAATAAACTAGTGACCAAAGATTACAACAGTGGGTGTTAAAATAATGTGTAGACCCTTGACTACAAGTGTGTGGAATTTTTTTTGGATGCCACACTTTTGGACGGAATAGCCCGAAATAGTTGGGGGCGCTACTAAACCCCACCCGATATATACATTAAAACAAGCATATCACTCACCATTTTAATAATTTGCCACTCAAGAAACCTGTGGTGATGCATTGGTATTCGGCACCGAACCTGTGCCTTGTGGTATTGTAGTGTGCAATTAAAACCGCAGATATTCAGCCCTATTCTGCATTTCTATTACGTTCCCGCATTCCGCTCCGCAAGAATCGAACTTAGGTATTCTGCGTTACGATCGAATCGAAAGAGGAAGAGGAAGAGAGAAAACATCTTTCGAAATTAGCTGTTTGCCTAGGAATGTGTGAAATCGAAACAAAACCAAGAAATATTTGCCACCAAACTATAGCAGTATATGAAGTTAAAGTTTGTAAATATTTTAAAATAACTAAATATACCTAGCATCACTGTAATTTAAAAATAAAATTTAAGTGGATACATAATTATAAGAATGAAATCCATAGCCGCAGCGTTATTGCTTGAATAGAAGAACGAGTCCCAGATTGCTGATGCGGAAGTTGAAAGGCGGAGATTTAGGGACATGTTTGATCCTTCTCAGATGAGTGAAGAGTAATAAGAAATTCATCTTGAACTGTATTACTCATCGCTCAAATCCAGTGAACTTATAAACGTTGTTTGAGCACTCCACAACATTTGCATTTACTACAAGAAGATTTGAACGCAAATGAATTCCATTTTGAAAGCCGTCAGGAGGAGGGGAAGAACAAAGCTTATCCTTCCACACCCTACAAGAAAAGGACATTTTAGACTGACCGATTCTCAATACACTCAAATAAAAACCAATACACATAAACGCTGACAAAATTTCCCAACAATTTTAAGGCAGTAAAACAGAGACCTTAAGTTAACATCAATCAAGGCCATATGATGAAAAGGGATGCAAAATCACATGTACAAAAGAGAACTGGTCAGATTTTTCAGAAATCCCTTCAATTCTGACGCAAAATATGATGCCAAAATGCTGCAGATCTCCCAGTCAGATGACAAGTCATATGACCGGCATATGTCTTGGAGGGTAGCAAATAGAATTCGAGACAACATACACACCTCTTTGTAAAAAGTTAGTAAAAACGAGTGCAATAATAAAAACATCTTTTTTATGTAACATCACATTTTATGTATGTATGTACATATGTACATCTATAAATTTTATAAAAAAGGAATAAATTGTATACAGTGCATTTCACAGTCTTATTTATAGATAATGAAAACAAAAACGCCTGGACTTCCTCTTTAAAAACCTCGCGCAATATCCCTTTTGGTTGCCATTATTTTAGCCAATTTTTCGTATTGCCCGTATTACCGCTGGCGAAAACACAGAAATCAGGAAAATTCATTTATGATGGCTTTTACAATCATGCACAGTATATTTTATTTAATTCGTTTAATAAAATTGTATATAAACCCACGAAAATAACGATCGAAACGTTCTCCGTCAGCAAATTTGCAACTTAGAAAAACGGAACTACGATCGAAATGTAGAATAGGTATAATCGTAAATTTCGAAGATTGGAAAGGAAACGAAACGCAGAATACCAAAGTTGCCAAACGGAGAAAATTTCGATTCGAGTCGAAATGCAGAATAGGGCTGATTGTACCGCACGCAGCATAACACAGCCGATTGTACATAAAAAACCATTTCGCTTTTAGTTTCACTTGTAAATTTTCACACGAGATTTCTTTATGTGCACGTATCTATACATTGATTAGCTAAGGTAACTGTGGTGATTCGGAATTGTTGGAAGGCATTAGTTGACAGACCGTTTTACACCAGGGCAACTGTGGCATTCAACTAAAAGTTGCCGCAAAAATGAAAATAGGGTCGGCAACTTTCTGCGATACAAAACGGAGACTGGGTAGACACTTTAGCACTTTGCTTCACATTATACGTTTAACCGCACCTCTACATTTTACAATGGGCATTACCCCCAATATGTTTAGTTAATTCCGGTAAATAATAAGTTATGCGTCGTTTTTTGGAAAACTATTGCCCGTAACTGCACTGTATAAAAGCGCAGAGCTGCAAACATGCCCGCATGGCAGAATTATATCCTCTTTTGGATTTGTTTAACACACTACACACACCGAGATCTCCAATAATGGATCATTCCTATTTCAAGCAAAGATACAAATCTTTATTTTTTCACATATTTTATATACACTGGACTTATCACTTTGCTTTTAATATATAATTTTTCGTCATAAACAAATTGTAGCGACTAGCTGAGTTACCACACATATTTATTTCTGTTTAGTTAATAATCTTAACACTTGAATGCAACAATTAAAACTGATTGAATAGCTTAAACCAAATCAAATCTTTTCGTCTACTCGTTGTTGTTATCTCGAAGGTTCTGCCTACCAGCTTGGGAAAAAACTCATTTTTTAAAGTTGCAACGGCTAAGAATTTTTCTACGAATGACAATGTGAAACGGAATGAAGAATAGTGCCACACCAAAGTTGTGTTGCCAGATGGTTTGCCAAGTTGTGTCCCCACAAAGTTAATGCACATCTTTTGTTTACTTTTTGCACTTTTTTGATAATGTTACGATTATCCTTGAATCCTCGTCCGGATTTCCCAAATCTCTCGGTTCGTATCGCTGGATTGTTAAATAAATGCTAACGATGACCAAATTGTAGTACAATTAACTTTATTGTACAACAAACAATTTACAATACTCGCTNGTGGCGGCGCCCTTATATACCTGCGCTGGCACTTATGGCAACTCTAGAACATTCTGAAGTTTATCGCTCATTCTCTTTCTCTCGCTGTTCGCAGTGTTCATCCAACTTGACGTTTCTCTTTGTGGAACATTCTACGTCATTCCTCGAACATTCTGCCTATTTCTCGTTGTTCGCTTCGCGTTGCCGCAGTATTCTGCCCTCCACCTAAGTCTGATCGTCCCGATCAGACACACTTGCTGTTCCAAACGCTGCAAGCCTTTCCAAGTGGACCACCCTCACCTTGTTTCTTGGTCTCCCAACAGTCTGGATTTGATACACTACGTCATTCAGCCGTTTTACGACCTTATGCGGACCTTCCCAGTTGCGTTGTAGTTTTGGCGACAAACCTTACTTTCGTTGTGGATTGTACAGCAACACTAAGTCTCCCTCTTGGAAACCCTCGGAGTTCATTGCCTTATCATAACTGGCCTTCATCTTGTCACTCATAATTTGAGTTCGCTGTCTCACAAGAGCATGTATTTCTCTCAACTCCTCTTCCAGGATGTTGGACGTCTCTTTCGCAATTTTTCTTGCATCGCCAGTTACTCCAAACATCAGGTCACTAGGCAAACGGAGCTCACTGCCGAAGATCGCCCTTGCAGGAGTTTTACCCTTTGTTTCATGCACAGCTGACCGGTATCTCATCAGGAACAAGGGTATGCGGACATCCCAATCTATCTGATTCTTGTCCACGTCCTTCCGCAAATGATCTTCCAGGGTTCGGTTGAACCGTTCCACCATGCCATCTGATTGATTGATGAAGAGCCGTTGTTCGAGTTTTCCTGATACCCAGTATCTGGCACATCTCTTGAAACACTGCCGATTCAAAATTTCTTCCCTGGTCAGAGTGTAGCTCTATAGGTACACCGTATCTCGCAGCCCAGGCTCCGCTACTGTTTTAGCTTCCTGGTTTGGAATCGGGTATACCTCCGGATATTTGCTAAGTAGTCCATAACCACAAGGATGTATTTGTTTCCCTGTGCGCTCATAGGAAATGGACCGGCTACATCCATGGCAATGCGCTCGAATGGTGCACCTGAGTTATACTGCTTCATCTGGCCATGACTTCTGGATTTCGGCCTTTTAGCTGCAATATACTCTGCACAGTTAGCAATCCACTCTGCGACCGATTGCCGACAACCAACCCAATAGAACCTCTGCTTAATCTTCTCCAGGGTCTTCGTGATTCCCAGGTGCCCTCCACTAGGACCATTGTGGAATTCCTTGAGTACATCCGGAATTCTTACCCTTGGAACTACTATCAGGTTGCGGGAGCACTGGCCATCTTCGCTTTCCCATACCCTATGCAAACAGCCAGATATTAATTTTAAGCTGTTCCATTGTGCCCAGTACGCCTTTGCGATGGGGCTTTCCGCNCATCTTCACTTTCCCATACCCTGTGCAAACAGCCAGATATTAATTTTAAGCTGTTCTTTTGTTCCCAGTACGCCTTTGCGATGGGGCTTTCCGCTGCCATTTGCTCCTTAGTTGACCTTCTGTCCACCTCCAGTCCTAGCTAGCTGTCCTTCTGCATTCTTAAACTGTAGTAGCCACTTCAGCGCTGCATGGTCCGTTCGAACTCGGAAACGTTGCCCATAGAGGTACTTGTGGAAATGTTTGTTTACGCAGTAGTTCCTCTCTGGTTTTCCAATCGACCGGCTATAGTAGGCAACTACCTTCTCCTGCCCATCAATTACCTGCGACAGTACGCCTCCTATGGCATAACCACTAGCATCCGTATCCAAAATAAACGTTGCACCTGGAACGGGATACGCTAGCATAGGTGCAGTACATAGTCGTTCCTTCAGAGTCTGGAAAGCCTCCTCCTGCTCCTTGTTCCACTCGAAGGCTCTATTTTTCCTAGTGAGCTCGTGGAGGCTATTAGCAACGCTGGCGAAATTCGGAACAAATCGGTGGTACTAGGTGCATAGCCCAAGAAAACTTCGTAGTTCGTGCAGGTTCCTAGGTCTTGGCCAATCCTTTACTGCTTCTATCTTTTCCTTCGCAGTACAGATGCCCTCCGTTGTCACCTTGTGCCCTAAGTAGTTCACCTCCTTCCTGAACAGTGAGCATTTTTTAGGACTTAGCTTCAGACCAGCGCCAGCTATCCTCTGGAAAACTTCTTCCAAATTGTTCAGGTGTTCCTCAAAGCTTTTACCCAATACGATAATGTCGTCTAGATACACCAAACATGTTTTCCAATGCAGTCCCTTGAGCACATGGTCCATAAGTCGTTCAAAAGTGGCAGAAGCGTTGCATAACCCAAAGGGCATCACCGTGAATTGCCACAGACCGTCTCCAACGCTGAAAGCTGTCTTCTCCTTATCCTCGTCACTTACCTCCACTTGCCAATAACCGCTCTTAAGGTCGAGTGTTGAGAACCACTTTGTTCCAGTCAACGAGTCCAGAGTGTCATCGATCCTGGCAAAAGGATAGCTGTCCTTTTTCGTCACATCGTTTAATTTCCGGTAGTCTACGCAGAACCGCATTTGACCATCCTTCTTCTTCACAAGTACTACCGGCGAACTCCATGGACTCGCTGATGGTTCAATCACACCACTCTCGCCCATTTCTTTTATTATTTGGCTAACAGTTTCACGTTTGGCAAGTGGAACACTCCGAGGAGCATGACGGATTGGCCTTGCATCGCCAGTATCAATGCGATGTGTCACAACGTTAGTCCTGCCTGGTTTGTCGCTATCCTTGTCGAATATATTGGAGTATCTGCGGAGAAGTTCCTAGCCTTGTGCTGGTATTTTTCTTCAATGGAATCGCTTTCAGGTAATTTTTCGCAATTGAAGATTGCCTCTACCTCTCGATATTGCCCCAGTACAGTTCCCCTTCGGAGTTTGACTGGTGATTTAAACTCATTGAGCACTCGAACTGGGATGCGTCCATCTTTTTGCGTCTTAGCCAGGGTTTTACCAATAAGTACGTCCGGTATAGAATTTTGCGTTGCTTCAACAACCCACAATTTGTTTGTCCCACAATCTCCTCCATCTTCGCCCACACAACTGCTTCTGACTTCGGTGGAATCTGCTCGCTTTCCTCTAGGATCACTCGCTTGCTGCTGTACGGACCATCATACACAAAGCTAAGGGGCACGTCCATGTTGTTGTACTTCATGATCCTGTTCTTCATGTCGATCTCCATACCTTGATCAAGTAAGAAGTCTATTCCAATGATGACTTCATCCACAATCGCCGCGACTATGAACCTGTGTACACCGTCACATTCCCTATTGCGACTTTGGATGTTACCTCTCCTACAACTTGGGTGTCCTCACCAGTTGCTGTCCTGAACCTTGCTCAAGGTAATATGGCCTTACCTCTTTAGTGACCAAATCAGATCGAATGATGGAATGTAATGCGCCCGTATCCACAGTTAGTACTCGCTCATCTCCGTCCACATATCCACCAACAGTAACGTTGCTCGCTTTTCTGCCGATTTGCGAGGCGGAGATTATAGGGCATGCAATTGCGGGAGCCAGCGCGCGCCCCTTACTGCTGGCTCGATTTAGTTTAACGACTGATCGGAGATGGGCTCGTCGTCCTGCGTTTACGTACTGCTGAACTGTTAGACCTGTTGGAACCCGTCTTTCATTCGCGTGCGAAATGGCCTGATTTTCCGCAACTAAAGCATTTCCTAGCACCATCCTTTCTCTCGGTTGCACCAGGAGTATTCTACCCTACCATCGACTTTAGTGTTTTCAGGATCATGAACGAGACGTCAGGTGTCTCCACTTCTACTCGATGGGCTTTGTAGGCTGGTCTACTTAAGAGCGCCGCCGTTTCACGTGTCTGAGCATACGAGACCGTTTAAGCAAATGTTGGCTTTGGATTCGCATATGTCTCTCGCTTGGTATACATGTCTCGCATTCCGTTGGTGAACCTCTGGATTTTTACTCTTTCGAGGTGCTCAC
>NW_016165401.1:23465-27728 GCF_001687245.7 Rhagoletis zephyria | reverse complement strand
CTCAGTCAAATTGTTAAAAAAAATGAAATATTGCCATGTGGGTGTCAAACTAAAAAGTTTTAAGAAGGCTTACTGCCGAAAATATGTTTGAGGAGGGTTGCCATCTGTTTGAAAATTTAACTAAATTAAATTAATAAAAAAAATAAAAAATTACAATATGGGTATCAAATTAAAAAGGAAATATTTTTGAGGGGGCTGCCACCTATTTGGAAATTGTAACTCAGTTAAATTGATAAAGTAAATGCAATGTTGGCATGTGGGTGTCTAACTAAAGAGTTTTAAAAAGGCTTACAGTCTACCATGAACACTTCCAGAAATATGCAATATGAAAAGTTCGGTTTATATGGGAGGTGCCACACGCCATTCTCCAACCATGCAAATTTTTCTCCATGAGTATGGAATTGGTCTTATAAATGTATATAGATATCACCATACCCAGTTCTAGTCCTCTACCACAAATATATGCAGTTTGAAAAATTCGGTTTGTATGGGAGGTGCCACGCCCCCTTTCTATATCGAAACTTTTTTTTTAGCTATAACCATGCTTGGAAAGCCTGCAGTAGATTCCGAAATTTCAAAAAAATCGGTACGGCCTTTCTCGAGCTTTGCGAACAGAAAAAAACGCCTTTCAAAATATGTATATATTAGTATAGACTAGCCAAACTCTGCTTGTTTTGCGGGTTAAAACACTACTACCGATGAAAATCGATGGATAAATAAACAAGTTTGCAAGGGTTAAGTGAAAGTGCAATAATTTTTTGTATGAAATACTAGCAGGAAATTTAACAAAGCTATTGCAATTCAACAGTAAAAAATTTTTTTTTAATACATTTTTCGATTATTTTTTAAATTACTTTGAGGAATGGAATTGGAAAAAAAATCAATTACATTTTCAATTCCTTTCAAAGGAATTGGAAAAAAAATTACATTTTCAATTCCTTTCAAAGGAATTGAAATAAAAGAAATTACATTACTAGCACGTAATTTATTCCAATTACAATATGAAATTCCTTGTAATGGAATTAAAGAAAAAAACAATTCCATTTGAAATTACTTCAAGGAATTGAAAAAGTAATCGATTCCTTTGCAGTGAACTAAAGGAATTGAATCCTAATTACAATTATTGAGGAATGTAATTGTAATTGTAATGTAATTGCATTTACCCAGCTCTGCTCTTCACTCATCTGAGAACGATCAAACATGTCCCTAAATCTCCGCCTTTCAATTTCCGCATCAGCAATCTGGGACTCATTCTCCTCTTCAAGCAATAACGCCGCGGCTATGGATTTCATTTTTATAATTAACCGACTTCCAAAAAAGGAGGAGGTTATCAGTTCGTCGGAATATTTTTTTATTTTTATTTTNTTTTTTTTTGCTAAAAATTACTTGTTATGTTTCCACTTAAATAAAGCACAAACGAAATTTTATTTTTAAATTACAATGATGTTAGATATATTTAGTTCTTTTAAAATATTTACAAACTTTAACATCATAAGCTGCTATAGTTTGGTGGCAAATATTTCTTTTGTTTTGTTTCGATTTCACACATTCCTAGGCAACAGTTGATTTCGAAAGATGTTTTCTCTCTTCCTCTTCCTCTTCCTCTTCCTCTTCCTCTTTCGATTCGATCGTAACGCAGAATACCTAAGTTCGATTCTTGCGGAGCGGAATGCGGGAACGTAATAGAAATGCAGAATAGGGCTGATTATGAACTTTTTTCAACCAGAATATAAATTTGTTGACTTAATTTTTGTTTGCATCGAGCTTTTTTCGACATACCTTAAATTACTTTATCAGATATGTACACGCTGAAGTATTATTAAATGCATACAAATTTAATTACTGTCTCTCGTTTTGTTACTTTTGAAATAATTTTCACTTCAAATAAAAAAGTAAGTTCCAAACACATTTACTTATTATTTATTATATGGTAGGAGAGCTTCTCAAACCTTATTGATGCAATTTTTTCATGTTAAGTTGTTGAAAAATAATAAATATTTAAATCCCGGGACTGATCCCGGGATCCCGGGGTTGAACCAGCGACATTCCGAAAATACCAGGATAGCAAAAATCGAAAAAATTAACATCTCTAATACACATACGAGAATGTATGACCGCAATAATAGCGCTGGCGCAACCAGCAAATTTCAAAGTGGTATATGGGAAGGAATACCGAGTAAAATTGTTAGACTTGCGTGTGGTTTTTGTAAATAAGTACATACAACGCATATGACGAATTGAATACCAACGAGTAGTGGGTTTTCGCTTATACGTGCATACATATGTATATTAAAGCCGTTAGAGTAACGGGAATCTATACTTCTATACTAATTATATAAAGAGAAGACCCTTTTTTTGTAACAGGTAATTTCGCATTTTCATGAAATTTTGTATATAAATAGCTTTCCCTCGTGTCTCCGAATGACTCCACTTGACGATTTTTAGCAATAACTCGACTCCCGCGCTACCTTGCGGCTCTTTTTTTTCAATGGTATTGCCCCTACAGTTACCAATATACATCTTGTTTATGAGGCAAATCGGACCATAAATACCATTTTTAGTAATAACTCGACTCCAGAGCAGCCATTTTTTTCGCAGAAATATTTTCCTTTACCAATACATATTGTGATCATAAATACGGTGTTTAATAACTCGACTCCAGCACCACTTGGCGTTTTAAGTTGTGAACCTAAACTATACAGGGACCTTAGGACAAATTATTCATTTCGGTCGTTTAAGAGGAGTTCACTCGAAAACACACGTACCGAAGAATTATATATGTATTTATAGATAGGTAAAAGTTTCAGTATGTTTGGAAGGCGTCACGCCCTCTTTACCAATAGCCCCCACTTTTCCCCAAGAGTATGGGATTGATTTCAAAACCTTCCAACCAAATTCCAGGACTATACCCCAAATGCTTCCAGAAATATGCGCTGGCTATAACTAAAAAAGCCTATTTCTCAGTACAGTCGTTCGCGAGATCACTTCTTACAAAAAGGTGGCAGTTCTCTTAATATAATTGGTATAGATAATAAGTATCGATAAATAGCCAATACCCGCTTGCTTTGCAGCGTCTTAAAACATTTCGAACTGTAAAACAATCATTCAATTCTATTCTATATAATAGAATGGTCCCTGGTCCACCTATAGGAAAAAAGTATGCTATATGTTAATCCAGGCACTAAGATGCCTACGCGCCAAATTTCAAACAAAACGGAACATATTGAAAGAAAAAATAGATCCTATATGTTAATCTAGGAAAAAGCTACCTACGTACCAAATTTTAAGCAAATCGGACCATAAATACGATTTCTTCGATTGGATCGGTTACTGGTCCACTTCGCAGAAAAAAATAATCATATATGCTAATCTAGGCAAAAAGCTACCTACGTACCAAATTTTAAGCAAATCGGACCAGAAATACGATTTTTTCGAATAGATCGGTCCCTGGTTCACTTCCCGGAAAAAGGATCCTATATGCTAATCTAGGCAAAAAGCTACCTACGTACCAAATTTTAAGCAAATCGGACCAGAAATACGATTTTTTCGAATAGATCGGTCCCTGGTTCACTTCCCGGAAAAAGGATCCTATATGCTAATCTAGGCAAAAAGCTACCTACGTACCAAATTTTAAGCAAATCGGACCAGAAATACGATTTTTTCGAATAGATCGGTCCCTGGTTCACTTCCCGGAAAAAGGATCCTATATGCTAATCTAGGCAAAAAGCTACCTACGTACCGAATTTTAAGCAAATGGGACCATAACACGATTTTTTTCGAATGGATCGGTCCCTGGTCCACCTATTGGAAAATAGTAAACTTTTTTTTTGCCTATGACATGAAAGCTATTTATAACAAAATTTCATGAAAACCGGACCAGCCGTTCGCGAGGTTACCTGTTACAAAGAAAAGGTACTTCTCTTTATATAAATAGTATAGATTAGGCAAATCGGACCATAAATACGGTTTTTCGAATAAATCGGTCCATGGTCCACTTCGCGGAAAAAATGATCCTATATGCTAATCTAGGCCAAAAGCTACCTACATACCAAATTAAAAAAAAAATTAAAATTTTAATTTTAATTAAATCTGACCATAAATACGATCTTTTCGATTAGATCGGTCCCTGTTGCACGTCCCGGAAAAAAGGATCCTATATGTTAATCTAAGCAAAAAGCTGCCTACGTACCAAATTTTAAGCAAATCGGAACATAAATACGATTTTTCCGAATAGATTGCTCCCTGGTCCACTTCTTGGAAAAA
>NW_016165401.1:14393-14706 GCF_001687245.7 Rhagoletis zephyria | reverse complement strand
TAACTCAGTTAAATTGATAAAATAAATGAAATATTGCAATGTGGGTATTAAACTTTAGAGTTTTAAGAAAGCTTACAACCGAAAATATTTTTGATGAGTATTGTTACCTGTTTGAAAATTTAACTAAATTTAATCGATAAAATAAATGACTTCTTACAATAAAGGTATCAAATAAAAGAGGTTTAAAAAAGATGACTGCTGGAAATATTTTTGAGGAGGGTTGCAACCTATTTGAACATTTTAACTCAGTTAAATTGATAAAATAAATGAAATATTGCAATGTGGGTATTAAACTTTAGAGTTTTAAAAAAGC